>NC_061826.1:38979565-39032065 GCF_019202785.1 Penaeus chinensis | reverse complement strand
GTATGGAGGGGAGTCAGAATAAGGTATTGGTTCATTTGGTTACTTACTTGTTTATTTTTTATATTTTTTAACCAAGGGCCCTATAGGATTTGCAGCAGCAGTCTGGGAAAGGGGAGCGGATGGTGTAGCTGGGCTGTAGGGCAGTGAGAGAGTTGGAGGAGGCTTTGTTCTTGAGCTCCAGGCATGAGGGTCCTGAGGGTGTCTTGGGGTCCCCTGGGAAAGGGCTGGGAATTGCAACATTGGAGAATTCTGCTGGTGTAGGGCAGCACTACAGGAAGGGGTCAATGGGATGTTGTGATGGGTTCATTATTTTATTTGTTTTTTTCCTTATTAGTATTATTATTGTTATGATTATTACACATTCTCTACAGCTGTTTTGTGCTTCTTTGGCAATCCTTCACAGTGTGGATCCATTCCCTTTTCCTGGTCAGACACAAGAGCTGCTCTACATAAACAGAATTACTTACTACTGCGCAGACCCAGAACACTGCTTGGGAATGGGATGGGGGGAGAGGGAGAGAGAATCTAATATTCCTAGTGATGGGACTTTTTTTTTCTTTCTTTTTCATTTTTTATTCCTCTTTTTTTTTTCTTTCATTTTTTTCCCAGCCAGTCACTGTTGGGGCTCAGTGTCTGTGTGCTTTGGTGACTGTCTGCTGCATATGTTGTGCCGAGGTCTGGCTATGGACGCGTGACTCTTTATGTTGGTCGTTGTTTGGGTCGCTCACCATCCTTTCCCCTCATGACTGGCTATCAACAGGGGATTAAAGGGAAGGGGAGAATGAGAGAGAGAGAGAGAGAGAGAGAGAGAGAGAGAGAGAGAGAGAGAGAGAGAGAGAGAGAGAGAGAGAGAGAGAGAGAGAGAGAGAGAGAGAGAGAGAGAGAGAGAGAGAGAGAGAGAGAATATGAATGAGAAAGGAATATCAAGTGCAATGTAAGAGTGAATGCTATGAGTGTATAAGGATGTAAGAGAGGGAATGAGTTGGAGTTGGAGTTGGTGGTGTTGATGACGGCGATGACACTGCTAATGCTGGGTGCTATGAGGTGATGTTGTCTGAGGAGGAAATCAAACACAGCATCCCCCACTAACATTAACAGCCTAACCCTGTGTGAGGAGAGGCCCAGCCCGCCCTCCTCCCAGAGTGCTGTGGCTCCGTCTCCAGTGTTTTGTTGAGCTCTCGATAACATCACCGCATATGGGATGGCGGTGGGAGGGGAGGAGGGTGAGATGCCTGTTGAGTGGGAGGGAGGGAAGGGGAGGGCATGGCACTGTATCCTTTAAGTAAGACCGGCTTCGGAACCAGTGACTGACCTATGAGCTCTGTGGCTCTGTTGCTTCTTTGTTTATAGTGATCAAATGTCTCAAAAAAAAAAAAAAAAAAAAAAAGGATTAAAAATGATTTGCCTTTTAAATTTCATTGGCTTTGCTTATCCCACATATAAAAGATTTATTGCTTTTACATTTCTTTATTTGTAATATGTCTCAAAAACAAAAAAGTACAAAAAGACAAACAGACCAAAAAAAAACAAAAAAACATTGTTTTCACATCTCTATGTTGTTGATTAGTTAAGTCTAAATTTTGTAGTGTGGGTGTGTTGTTGTGGAGGAAGACGAGGAGTAGGAGGAGGAGGAGGGGGAGGAGGAAGAAGTGGAGGAGGTGGAGGAAGAAGAGGAGGAGATGGAGGAGGTGGAGGTGAGAGAGAGTGTGAGGTGTTTCGGGTCCCTCCAGGCCCAAGCCCTCTCCCACACGGTATTAACATTGTATTTCACACAATTTACAGGATGTGGATAAAATATTGGCGGAAGCAGCCATGCAAGGCAACATTAAAGATGAGGAAAATAAAGGGGAGGCGTCAGCCACTAGTGAAGCTAATGTGGACAGTCCGGCCGTCCCCGAGGGGGAAGGGGCAAAACCCCAGACCATGGACCAGGCAGAGGAGAACGGGGAGGCTATAGTGGATCAGACAGAGATAAACACCGATGTTCCCATGACTCCCCAAGACCCGGAAATAAAGGGGGAGGTTAATGCGGATCCCAATGGGGGGAACCCCGTGGATGACGATGAAGCAAGAGAAGGCCCTTAAAGGCACCAAGCCGTGACCACTCAGCCACCCTGCCACTTTGTGCTACTCTCGACAGTAGCCTCAAATTTAGTCTATAATTGATGATACAACTTGTATTTGGAATTTAGTGTTATGCTCCATTACTTTAGACTTAGAGACTACATCTGTTTTAAGATTGCAAAAAAAATACATTAAAAAGTAAAAAAAACAGAAAAGAAAAAAGTGAAAAAAAAAATTTAATGAGAGAAATCTTGGACCAAATTCATAATCATATGACAATGTTCATATAGATTTGGGTTACTTGTCATGTCCAGATAAAGTCATTCACTTTAAGGTTTTGAGATCTTGTATCAATATCTCTTATATGATTTGTAAATTTTTGTGCAATTGATGAAATCATGAACTCATTTTTTTGAATATGTGTTTTCACATAGGTTAAGGAAAAAATAAATTTATAGTAAATGAACTAGGTGTTTAAATTTTTTAAAAAGTGATCATGATAATTATTAGCATGCTTATTATGGCATTGACTGGTACCTGGCTATCAGTGGCTCATTTATCACCTCATGAAAGGTTGCATGACTTCACTTCTCTAGTTCCCCCGTCTCTCCCCCATGCCAAAAAAAAAGTCGCAAGTAGTGAGCCCAAGTACAAGCTCAGTTCTAACACTCCCCTTTCCCTTTTTGGTTGTTGTCATTGTTGTTCTTCACTTGTGTTCAAAACGTCCCTGAATGACAACGACCCGTAAAGCTCATGCAACCTTGAGTGGCGGCGGCTTCACGTTTTATCCTACTTTTGAGTGAGTGAACTCGTGTCATGCGGGTCACCACCCTTAGAGAGAGCTACTCAGGAGCAGTCCGCGACGAGCAGATCTCAATATCACCCTGGCTCACTGCGGACCTGCGTGTTGTCCTCACACACCAAGCCTTTCAAAGAAATGCTTTTATATATATACTTTTTTCCTTTTTTTTAATTTATTTATTATTGATTTTTTCTTTTTTTCTTTATTTTTGTGTCTCCCGTCTCCTTGTGGTTCTTCATTTGTGATACTAGGCAATGCTTTAGGGAGCACTCTTGTCCTGAGTCACTTGTCCTGTGCGGGCAAGACAGGTGACGGTCCAGTGTGTTAGAGTTTCGGGGGAGGAGGGCTGGAGGGGGGCTATGAGACTACATACACATATACACACACACACATACCAAATTTTTATATACAATGACAGTGTCCTCATTTCTCATCTTATCTTATTTATTTTATATATATATTTGAATATCTATATCCTTCTCTGTTTTTCATTTATCATTTTTTAATTTCCACCACTTTTATTATTATTATTATTACTACAAATATACCTTTTTTTCTTTTCTTTTCTTTTCTTTTTTTAATTTTGGTTAACCAACCATGTATGTAGTAAGCACTGGTTTACAAAACTGTGTCACCTTCGTGTATGCATCCTGTCATCCACAAGCTCTGAGTAACAACTGACAGATAAAATGAGTAAAGGAATTCTTAAATTAGAACTCCTTTTAAAACACTGCATTTCAGTCATAGTAATAATGATAATGATAATACTCACTATAATACTCATAATAACAGCAGAGCCTTCAGAGGTTGGCTTGCCATGGCCAGCTGGAAGTGTCTCTCAATGCACAATGGTGACAAGTTTTGCTCACTTTTAATTCTTAACACAGTAGTGGCATAAACCTAAATATGCCCCAAACTTTCAAGAATCAAAGCTGCCGGAATCAGCATCGGTCTGTGGCTCAGCAGGTAAAGTTGACTCATCAGCCCAGAGCTGAACTTTTTCACCAGCTGTTATGCTGATTGTTCTGACTACCTTCACTTGTGTTTCAATCAATATCCTTATTCAGATACAATTGATAAGTTGCTTTTTTTCTTTTTTTTTATTCAGTATCAGTGCTTATTTGTGTCTTAAAGAACAAAAACAAAAGACAAAAAATTTAATTGACTAAAATTTGATGTTTCTGAAGCAATAAATTTCAAATTTCTCTATTTAATCTATCTGTCATTAAATGCCTTGCAATGCTGTAAAACAATTAGTAGACATAGTGTATCCAGTGTGGAATGATGCATTTATTTATTTATTTATTCATTTTTTTCTATTGGGCTGGTAAGTTGGTTTCTTAAAAACATTCCAAGATCTGATACTGATGCCATCTCCTTGTTTCAACAGTGATCCAGTGTGACTGGATGGTTCTTCCAGTATGCAAGGAGAGACTCTAACTCGCAGTTGAACTTTAAGAGAAAAAAAAAAAAGTAAAGTTCACATCAAGTTTGTGACACTCTGGGGTGCCTTGTTGTGTCAATGGGGTACCTGGTTTTAAGAGTGAAAAGGGTTACTACATTGCCATCGACATGACCAAAGATGTCCTTGCACACCTTAAGGAACATAATAAAAACATCTGGTTGACTCTGCATCTTGGTTGCTTGGGTAAGTTTTTTAAATTTTGTTTTTGAAATTCTCTCAAACATAATTTTGTGTTGGGAATATAAGTTTTATGTCTACTTTATTGAAATTACAATAATTACTCTTTGGGTAATTATAGTGGAGCTGAAGAATGGTGTGTTGCTATGTCTATTCTTCTAACATAGCTGAATTTTCTTTTTCCCTACAGCTTTTACTGAGTAATGGAAGGAGGAGGGAAAATGACATGAGCCGCACATTACTGTCATTGAATGCAGTGTGAGTTTGATTGTTGTTTAGCTGCAAAGTGAGTGTTAAAATTATCTAATAAAATTAGTTAATATTTGTATATGATGATTGTATTGTGAGAAAAACTTGACTTTTAAAGAATAGTATTGCATTTTACATTTCTCAAAAGAAGATGAATAGTTTGTGCTCATTTTGTAGTCTATTTTAACTAAGGCCATACAAAAAGGTAAGGAATCCAGTTCATTGTGAATTATATTTAAGAAGTGGATTCTCAATACTTTTTCTTTTCCAGGAGGATCCCGAAAGAAGAGAGTTGTAAGCAGAAGGTCTCTTGGCAATGTGATCCTGTATCAGTTTTTTATAGAGATAGCTCAAAGGAATCTGATTCCTGTTAAGAAGGTGAATGGAATAGGATAGCTGATGGGACCGAAAGGGAAGAATGGGGATCATCCTGTTCCCCCCAAGGAAGGGAAGAGGGAAGGAAAAGAGTACTACTGGGTGGGGAAGGTTGAAATAAAAGCACACTAGGAGAACCTCCATTTCTGTTACCCATAGGAGTGAGGGAGAAGTTCTCAAAAATGTGAATGTGGTCCCCCATTTTTCCCCCATTTTCTATGGAGCATTTTATATATATATATATATATATATATATATATATATATATATATATATATTATATATATATATATATATATATATATATATATATATATATATATATATATATATATATATATATATATATATATATATATATATATATATATATATATATATATATATATATATATATATATATATATATATATATATATATATATATATATATATATATATATATATATATATATATATATATATATATATATATATATATATATATATATATATATATATATATATATATATATATATATATATATATATATATATATATATATATATATATATATATATATATATATATATATATATATATATATATATATATATATATATATATATATATATATATATATATATATATATATATATATATATATATATATATATATATATATATATATATATATATATATATATATATATATATATATATATATATATATATATATATATATATATATATATATATATATATATATATATATATATATATATATATATATATATATATATATATATATATATATATATATATATATATATATATATATATATATATATATATATATATATATATATATATATATATATATATATATATATATATATATATATATATATATATATATATATATATATATATATATATATATATATATATATATATATATATATATATATATATATATATATATATATATATATATATATATATATATATATATATATATATATATATATATATATATATATATATATATATATATATATATATATATATATATTATATATATATATATATATATATATATATATATATATATATATATATATATATATATATATATATATATATATATATATATATATATATATATATATATATATATATATATATATATATATATATATATATATATATATATATATATATATATATATATATATATATATATATATATATATATATATATATATATATATATATATATATATATATATATATATATATATATATATATATATATATATATATATATATATATATATATATATATATATATATATATATATATATATATATATATATATATATATATATATATATATATATATATATATATATATATATATATATATATATATATATATATATATATATATATATATATATATATATATATATATATATATATATATATATATATATATATATATATATATATATATATATATATATATATATATATATATATATATATATATATATATATATATATATATATATATATATATATATATATATATATATATATATATATATATATATATATATATATATATATATATATATATATATATATATATATATATATATATATATATATATATATATATATATATATATATATATATATATATATATATATATATATATATATATATATATATATATATATATATATATATATATATATATATATATATATATATATATATATATATATATATATATATATATATATATATATATATATATATATATATATATATATATATATATATATATATATATATATATATATATATATATATATATATATATATATATATATATATATATATATATATATATATATATATATATATATATATATATATATATATATATATATATATATATATATATATATATATATATATATATATATATATATATATATATATATATATATATATATATATATATATATATATATATATATATATATATATATATATATATATATATATATATATATATATATATATATATATATATATATATATATATATATATATATATATATATATATATATATATATATATATATATATATATATATATATATATATATATATATATATATATATATATATATATATATATATATATATATATATATATATATATATATATATATATATATATATATATATATATATATATATATATATATATATATATATATATATATATATATATATATATATATATATATATATATATATATATATATATATATATATATATATATATATATATATATATATATATATATATATATATATATATATATATATATATATATATATATATATATATATATATATATATATATATATATATATATATATATATATATATATATATATATATATATATATATATATATATATATATATATATATATATATATATATATATATATATATATATATATATATATATATATATATATATATATATATATATATATATATATATATATATATATATATATATATATATATATATATATATATATATATATATATATATATATATATATATATATATATATATATATATATATATATATATATATATATATATATATATATATATATATATATATATATATATATATATATATATATATATATATATATATATATATATATATATATATATATATATATATATATATATATATATATATATATATATATATATATATATATATATATATATATATATATATATATATATATATATATATATATATATATATATATATATAGAATTATTTGTGATCATATAAATTAATTACCTTTGCCATGTAAGTCAATAAAGTAAATGATGATGGTGTGTGAAGTGAATGATGCATCTTTAGAACTTCTCCTTCACTAACTTTATATGATTTTAGTTATGAACTGAAGTATATTATTTTTGCTCTCTCTCTTTTCACAGGAATGACATGGAACAAAAGTATATTTATTTTTCAGTTAACCCAATGCCACCGGGGAAAATGAATAAAAAATGGGGAAAATGCTGTGCTCATTTTCTATATTTTTGAAAAAAGATGATTTAAGTAGAGCTTAATTCATTTACTGGGGAAATTTTTTTTTGATATTGCTACCACATCTTACTAAGCTCTACAGAATTTCATAGGGTGTTCTGAGCCATTTGAATGTTCTAAAACAGCAAGTTTTCATTTTCTTCTCAAATAATTTCCATTGTACAGTGCTCAATTACTGTACTGAAACATTTTGATTTATACAATGTCTGGAGGCCAGAGTGGAGTTGACAGTCACCAGCAAGCCTATACTGTAATCTTATTTTGCTGCAACAGTCTACTTATTATATAAATGAAATACTGTCTAGAACTGCAATTTTTGAATTTGCAGTTTTGAAGAATTATACTATAACCAGATAAATAAAATTGGCTTAGTCATACACTAGCCACTGCTTTTCTTATGAGAATGAGCCTTATCCTAGCACATAATACTTAAATTAGGACAATTTATGAGCTAAGTGAAGTCTTAATTTTTTTCTTTCTCTTTCTGTCTTGGTCCGTCTTTCCTTTACTCTTTCATTTTTTTACGATCACTTTTTTGCCTTTTTGTGACTTTGAAGTGAGAGTGGAAGAATGAAGTTTAATACTCTGAAAAACAAATGTTAAGAACGACAGTCCCATCAAGTCTTATAGCTAGCAATTGCAGGGGAGGGAGGATACAGTCTGGATCTCTGTGATGAAATATACGCTTAAAGTTACCAGTACAGCAGTTGGTATGTAATCATATGGAAATAAAAAGTAATGCCATACCATACCATACTGTGTCTGTATGACCATAAAACTCCAAAGTAGGAAGGCAGTGCAAGGCTTAAAAAATATTACATATTTTTGTGAATGTTCTGTTCAGTATGCACTTCACCTACATAAAAACTCTGTAAAATTGTATAAACTGTGGACCCCCCCCCCCCCCTTCAATGCCTGTCAACATGGAGGGGCATATGAAACAGGAGCTGAAGCCCAATTTTGGGGATTGCCCCTATCTTGGGCCTCAGACCTTGGCTCAACCAATTTTGCCTATAGTCCTTCTCCCGCTTTCATATTCCTATTCTTGTCCAATCCCTTTCTTTCCACTTCTGAAGATGTAAGAGCCATGTCAAAAGGATGAAAGACTGGCTTTGCATCAGTCCTGAATATGCCTCAGGGAACCCTGGCTACTGTATTCCCTTGGTCAGTCATCTAGCCCTCAACTCAATGCAAAACCAGACAGGAAGCACACAGCTCCAATAGTCATTCTGCTCCTCCCTTCCTCCCAAGATAACTTCAGTTTGATCTAATCACCCTTCACACTTAACCCCCCCCCCCCTCCTAATCCCCATTTCCTCCCCCTCTTTACACTTTTCACTACCATCCTGTGTTAACCCAATGCCACCGGGGAAAATGCAATGCTCATTTATATTTTTTGTGAAATGTCTCTACACATAGATGGCTCTACTAGTGCTTAGCCACAAAGGAGTCGATTAGTAGACCTTGTGACCTTCCCTGATTTGAATTGGCAGGAAAAAATTAATTTTTTACCAGTACTATGAATATTGATGGTGTTATTTTTATTATAATCATTATAACAGCAAAATAAGATAACGTAAAATATTTTCGTGAATCAAAGAAAAGGGTAAACGGCCGAGACAGGCAGAACTTGTAATTGGCTCATTGGTGACTTAGTGTAAGTGTAGCCATCTATGTAAAAATAATTAAACAAGTAACTCACAGTGGGCATAGCACGTACCTACATGTCATGCCCGTCGGCATTGGGTTAAAGTACTGTACGGTCTTTGACGTCAAATACATTTTGTTTTGATTATTAACTCACTTTTTAATATAAATAACCTTTGATGTTTGTTTGTTTTAACCCTTTTTTTTTTTTTTTCCACTGTACCATCCAGCTCAAAATCCTTATGTCTTACTAAAATCAGATAACATTAAGAGCCATTAAAAAAATTGCAGTTTGTAGTTTTTTTTGTTTCATTTAATTTATATGTCATTAAAAAAAATATAATCTTCTAAATTACGCAAAATGTATTGGTCAGTAAACAAGTGGATGTATGGAGAAAAATGGTTTGGGTGTGTGCAAAATGTAGCGTGAGTAGTAGTAATAAAAATAAAGAACATATATTTTTTTAAGGGGTGGGGAGGCAGTGTCTTTGTATATTTCTCATTAGATAAGGCTATCTTAGGAATCAGATGATAGTTTAAAAATATAGATATATATGGGGAGGGATAACTGAATTTTAAAAAGTTAATAAACAATGGTTTCACAGTATGACATTAACATCACAGGTGCCCATGTTGGTTTATTAGTTCCAAAATATACTTTGGTATAGAGGCAAACATTCAGATAAATTTACAGATATGTAAGTTCATCAAGATATGTTTAACGGGTATGACTTTGTGAGACTTGTAATTTATAAATATATTTTTTATGAAGTGACCTTGTAAGCAAGGTTTTTTCTTTATGAATAGGCTTGTGCTTATGTTGATTGCTTTTTCCTTGACTTCACATATAACTGAATAGGTTACCAGGTAGAAGGTGCAAGTTGTGTACGTAAGATTTTCAACAAAGGGTCTCCTATCAGTGTGGATCTGTAATATATTTTTAGTGTATAATTGTTGGATCATGTATGAAGATCAAGGTAGATCTGCAATGATTTTTTATATGTGATTTATGGATGAGGTTCACCATAAGTGGACATGTACAAATACATCCAAATGTCCATACATTATTTATGCAGTAAAGTTACATTGATGAGCCATAAGTAGATTATATAGTTCAGATCCTTTTTCTTTTTTATTTTTATTTTTGTTTTTCTTGTCATTATTATGCTGGAGCTGATATTCCTTAAGAACAGTTCAATGGTTAAGCTCTAAATTCATTACAGGGTATGTGGGCTTAAAGAAAAAAAAAACATTGAACAAAATCCATGTTATTTGAATACACCCTATTTCAAAAGGAAATAATTGGCATTCATAGCAAACTTAAATATATGCAGAATTCTTCATTAACACAAAATCATGGAAATGAAAATCAGTTCATAAGTTGATTACAAGGAATTATTGCCCAAAGTAATTGGTAAGAAAGATGAATCTGGGGAAAACAGAAAAAGGACGTCTTGAAATTGCTATAGAAACAAGTTTATTTTTTTTCTTTTAATTTACATTTTAGATGTTAAGGGTGTAATTGTAGGAACAAGAATATACATTCAACAGGTTTATGGTAGCAGTTTTACTTTGTCGAGTGTGTTCTTTCACATAACATTGTGAACTGACTTCTGTTTTCTGCATTCCCATCACAAACTCATATCGGTTTGTAAGACATATTAATTTTATATATTGCTTGTTAACTACTAGTCCCTTTATAAAATAGGACTGAAAATTTAGAATAGTAGGTTCATTACAACGTTAGTGTGTCGATGCAGTATAAAATGTCCATTTGAAACAGCTGCCATGAACATATGTTTTAACACTTGTGTGGGCAGGTGTTGAGCGAATCGTCATTTTAATGTAGAATTACCAAAAAGAGAAAAAGCAAGTATGTATATCACATATAAAAGTATTGTAACCTTCCAAGTACCTCTATTCAAACTGTTACATAGTTGCCATAGTAACAGATAGATCCCTATATGCAAATCAACCAAACATTCAGCAACCAAAGCCACTTCCAGGGAACCCGAACACTTAAGATACAAGGGTGTGTCCACAGCTGACCAATCAGGAGGCAGGTCCTGTAGGCGGGCACCTGGTAACAACCAATAAGGATGCAGTTTGTTAGTGGTATCCCCAGCGTTCGTTTCATGGATAATTCACCCCACGTGTGTACGTGTACCTCGTAAGATGCGTGTGTTTGTGATACGAAGGTGAGGTGCTTAAGTTATCTTATCGGTCAAGTATATTGAGAAAAGAACGAAAAAAAAAAAAAAGGTTTCCTGTGAAAGATTATTTAAATTGAAAAGAATAAAAAGGATGTGAACCCATTGTCTTATACTTATGGGTTTACTTGACCCCCATCCTCCCACATTCTCTCTCACGTATTTTGAAGCCCGTGAGAAGTGTTTGAGGTTATATGGGACAAGGAGTTAGGGGTTGCGAATCTAATTTCCTGCACGAAAAAAGAAACGGAAATAGACACGATTATACACATGCACGTATCCTTACCGGCATGCTCGCTCACACTACAACAAATCCCCTGCTCAAGGACGTGCACCCAACAGTTAGCCCTCTACTTTTTCGGGAGAGAGAAACGCGCTACCGTTCATTATTTCTCATATAACGTTACTATATTTACCCGTGTTATAAACAGTTGATTATGGGTAAATTATGAGAAAGAAAATGTAATTTAAGGCATGCCCTGCAAATACTCAACGAATACATTTTACATTTACTCAGGCATTCCATCGCTACTCCGTCTGCAATTGACCAGTCTAGGGAACAGACTTGCCTTGCCCCTTTTTATTAATAAGACCAGGACAAGTTAATGTAGTAGACAAAAACAACGCATAAGAACCCCTCGCCTTATATGGAGTTCGTCGAGGTCATCATCTCTAGGACTTGCTTTTGCGTCTTGGGGTCTGAAAGGATGGATGCGGGAGAAATATGGATAAAGAGGAAGGAGGGGGAGGAAAAGATGCATGGTACGGGGAGAGGAGGGGCATGCAAAAATGGGACTTAATAAGGGATATAGAGAAGGAAAAGTGGCAGAGAAGAGACACGAAGAAAGATTTTTAAAAATTATTGACAATCAACACCCAAAGGGGTGGGTGAGAGAAGAAGAACAAGTGAACGAGAAAGGAGCAAATAATAGCCAAAGAATCAAAACTGAGAAGTCGAGACAAACTTTGGGGAGGAAGAGAGAAGAGAATATCCAGATGCCTTTGTGTACAGTATCGCATCCAGCTCGAGTACTGATACACTTGTATCTCGCTCTACTCTCTGACTAGCCAGTACAGCACTGAACGAAAAAAAATACAAATGCAGTTGAAGGTAGCTCAGATGCAGGTCTTAACACCTTGTATGACGGTTGATCGGTTAAGTTTGACTCTGAACTGGGTAACACTATACACTAATAGTGAGAACTTTAACACACAACACTGAATCAAGATTGTATAGGTCAAATGGCAACAATTTCATATAAACTACCTTTAAAATTACTGTTTATATAAGACAAAACAGAAGACGATTCTCAGCAACAAAGTAAATTGAAAAAAAAAAAATAAATAAGAAAAAAATAGACCAAAGCCATGCTGTCCATGAATTCATTTTCTCGAGTCTCAATAACTGAAATCGGTTTTTCAGTAGCATGCGAAATCTTCATCTGCAGACTAAGGTAAAAGTCTCGCATGGAGAAACAGTGGAGGAGGAAAGGGGGGGGGGAGGAGAAAGTGGGGAGGGAAAATGAGAAGATGCAGAAAGAAAGGAGAGAGCAGATCGAGGGGATGAAGGAAAGGAGAAGCTGGAGAAAGAAATAGAGTTAAGAGGAGAGGGTAGAAGCAGCATAGGAGGAGAGAGAGAAATATGAGGGATTGAAGAAGAGAAAAGGGGAACGAATAGAGGAGGGTGATAGTGATGGAGAAAGCAAAGAATAAAAGGCGATGGAATATAAGTAACGGGGAAACTCGAAAGGGAGAAAGTGGTCGAAAAGAATTAGAGGGACGGATACTGCTGGAAAAGGGTGTGGAAAGCATCAGGGGGAAGGAGGAAGAGAGGGATGAAAAAAACGAGACAGACATGGATGGGAGGAGAAATGGACAAAGGGAGGAAGACAGATGAAGACAGACAAGATTAGGAAACTAGATTTATTGAAAATGAGACTACAGTTTCGAAATCCACCTGGATTCCATCATCAGACTTGGAAATGGAATCCAGGTGGATTTCGAAATCGTAATCTCATTTTCAATAAATCTAGTGTTTGTATTGAGTTTTTATACCATAGTATCTACACGGAAGTGTGTTTTACCTTTCACAAGAATAGGAATAAAGAAAAAGGAGGTAAAAGGACGTATGTAGGGGGGGGGGGGAGAGGGATGGAGAAACCTTACACTCCGTTTTGTATGCACATCTGTTAATGTGTGTGGCAGTACTGGCGTCTCTCTTGCGTACGCTCATCTGCGCGCGTGCAGATTCGTGCAAGCGCATATTAGCGATGTGATGTGATGCTCAATATTTAGTGTTGATTTCACTGGAATTACGTGAACTTTACTTTATTTTGTAAATTCACCGATTTTAAAAGGAATCGTTAGTCATATATGAACCTCCTACTCAGATATCTGGTCTCCCAAAAGAAACCGGATTATACCACAGAGAATTCGTAAAATAAAATCATCACTAGATAAGAACATTACAAAGGCGTGGCACATGAACACGAAATAATATGAACACGAAATAATAGGGGGGTCTTGAAATTTTGAAAGGTCTACGTTCGTTTAAGCGAAATTTCAGGCTTCATATAGTTGTTAAAATAAATTAGCCTTAATTCGATGAGTAATGGGTATCACATTTACATACTTACACTTGTTCATTAAATCAGCAGCTTCGAGACGCTAAACAAGTAGTATGATGATCTTTACGTGATGAAAGTTCTTGTTCTATGCTGTTACCTCACCTCCAGGGCCTTAGCGAATCTTCAGTATTGCCATATATATATACAAAATAATTGGAAATACGGCCATAAATTTGATTATTTTCAAACATTTAAAGAAATGAAATGAGTTACCAGCGGTGGTATATATAACGAACAATCGAGGTCTGAAATACAAAGGATTGTGCGCCTAGTTGTACAATTACTGAAATACAAAAGGCCGACAATTGATAGAACTGTTGTGCAAATGCAGTACTATTTAAGGTTTAACTTTATCATCCTAATTCAGAGATTCAGTGAATGCGACCTAGGTTATCTACTGCACCAGATCAAGCATATTTTATCCGAGCAGAAATCTATAGGGATAATATTTAACCAATTCATCCCCATAGATTACAGTGGATTTTAAAGTCTTGTACTGTGCATGATACTTCGTTCTACTTCTGACATTCCAATAGAGCTCCAGTACTGTGCATGAAATGGTGTTTATTCCTTAAGTATTGAAAATTTAAGCCTTCATAATTATGACTTGCACTCTAAATTCAGAATCAGATACTCAGAATCTGAAGAGGGGTAAGCAACTCCAAGCTTAATATAAAGGAAAACGAAAGCAATTGTGAAATTAAGTTCTTTATTGGCCAATATCCAGTTGGTCAAAGTAGCATACATCATTGATCCATCATTGATCCAGAGTGTTTCAGACAAAAAAAACATGTAAGGGATGAGACTAGCACGACTAAACATCGACGACCACGACCACTCGCTACCACCGACGTGTGGAGGCGTGGAGAGCGTTCGGCTTTTCCTCCCTCCCGCACCATCACGAAGGTATACGAGGACGCAAGGGCGTGATGCCAGGGCGCACGGGGAAGTTCCTACCTTTCAAGAATTTAATCTCGTGGTTATATATAATATATATGCAAATAAACTAATATCTTTCGCCAACAAATTACTAAAGAGTATTTGAAGCAACAACGCACGAAGACAACGAAGAGGTCCCGCGCCGCCGGCCGTACCACGCCGTCCCTCGCGCCCTCCCTTCCTCACATCCTGCACACGAGGCCGACGCCTTAGGCATCCACGGTCTGCATGTGCTTGAGGAGGTCGATCACACGGTTGGAGTAGCCGAATTCGTTGTCGTACCAGGAGACGACCTTGACGAAGGTCTTGCTCAGCTGGATGCCGGCCTTAGCGTCGAAGATGGAGGACCTGAGGTCACCCACGAAGTCGGTGGACACCACGTCGTCCTCGGTGTATCCCAGCACGCCCTTGAGGGGTCCCTCAGAGGCGGCCTTCATGGCGGCCTTGATGTCATCGTAGGAGCACTCCTTGCCAAGGCGCACGGTCAGGTCAACAACGGACACGTCGGGGGTGGGCACGCGGAAGGCCATGCCGGTCAGCTTTCCGTTCAACTCGGGGATGACCTTGCCGACGGCCTTGGCAGCGCCGGTGGATGAAGGGATAATGTTCTGGGCGGCGCCACGGCCACCACGCCAGTCCTTGGCGGAAGGGCCGTCCACGGTCTTCTGTGTGGCGGTGACGGCGTGCACGGTGGTCATGAGACCCTCGAGGATTTCGAAGTTCTCGTGCAGGACCTTGGCGACGGGGGCGAGGCAGTTGGTGGTGCAAGAGGCGTTGGACACCACCTTCATGTCCTTGGAGTACTTCTCCATGTTGACGCCGCACACGAACATGGGGGCGTCGGCAGAGGGAGCGGAGATAATGACCTTCTTGGCGCCACCCTGGAAATGGGCGGAGGCCTTCTCGATGGTGGTGAACACGCCAGTGGACTCAACGATGTATTCGGCACCGGCCTTGCTCCATGGAATGTTCTCGGGCTTCATCTCGTTGAAGACGGTGATCTTGTGGCCGTCGACGACGAGGCAGCCATCCTCGGCCTTGACCTCCCCCTTGTGCTGGCCGTGGGTGCTGTCATACTTGAACATGTACACCATGTAGTCCAGCGCGATGAAGGGGTCATTCACAGCCACCACCTGGGGAAGAGGGAGGAACACTGTAGCGATAGGGGGCGAGATAAGAATTTTCGTATCAGCCACGTAATCTGGAGTACGGGTTTCTGACGCCGGGAATGCAAGTTGACATTCACCTATTTTACACTGAAGGTCCAAGAACACGCCCAGAAGGCAATAACCTAGTCTTCCTGATCCGTCTACCCTTAATTTTCTTGATTAAAAATGCTATACTTAATTTGCATAACGCCATTACTGAATACCATAAATTTCCCCGCAAACTAAGAAGTGAAATGAGGTAAGCAGGCGTGGTGAGACAGGTATAGTAACTGTCCAATTTGTGACTACACAGATGGCACCAGACCAAACCCAGTAGATAGGAAATGTAACCAGCATCAGTAGTTATCTAACCTATTCAAATTAGGAATAAACCCATTTTGAAAGCAAGTAATTTGCTGTATGAAACAAATTTATTTCAAACATCCTATCGAAAGATCAGTCCTAAAGCAAGAAAAATCTCCAATCCTTCAAAGATGCCGGCATTTTCAGAAGCAACGCTCTGCCAGAGCAAGACGAGTTACACCCCGACGCCATCAACAAAGGAACACGACGTCACTATCACCGCTTTACAATCGTTTGAAGCACTTTGTGACAAAGCGAAGGCACTCATTATTTTTTACCGAGTAAAGTTACTAGCTACAAAATAGTCAAGTTACAATCTCATAAGCGAGTGTACGCGCGCGCGCGCTTGTACGCAAAAATCTCAGCCGGCAACCGACATCCACCACGAACCCGTCACGTGATTCGCTTCCCGACCGACCCCTCTATAGTGATCTGCTGCAACGTTTAACCGGTGTTTGCAAAGGAGTCATTCATCCAACCGACTGAAACGTTTCAATTGAAAATCTAAAGCGAGCATCAAAACAAATGCATGGCAATTATTTTCTTCTGGTTCTGTGCAATTAGGTTTTTACTTAGATTACTTTTAAATATAAACTGAACAACAAAATGCAATGAAGCCGCACCCTCGGGGGTACTTAGATGGGGGGGATAACTAGAAAATGCGAACCATTAACCAGATCACGTGACCAGCACCTCATCCTCCCCCAACACCCTTGCTAAAGTGAGCAATGTCACTTCATAAAGAAATAAGCCAAAATGCGTTTGTCAGTGCCATTCTCATGCAATTGGCATCATCCTCTAACCTTGCCCTTCGCAAGGCTGCAAGGGGAAGGGAGGGTATGCACGAATGTTTGCAGCTGTGTTGCTAGGCTGTCTCCTCTGCCAATATCGACCGTTTTAGACTACCTTACCTCTCTCACAAAGTTTAGCTCAGTCTATGACGTGTGAAGTTTGGCTGTGATCCAAACGATTTTCGCCCTACTAGCTTTAATATTTTGAACCTAAAAAGCCACATCTATATATAACTAACCGCATGACTCCTTAGAAAGGAACTTTTTAAAACTTCCTTTACCTGTGAATGCTCGTCTACTACGCGCTCTACCGGCAAATCTGTAGGTTGAGATAAGTAGAATATTCAACT
Organism: Penaeus chinensis; assembly: GCF_019202785.1. Lineage (NCBI taxonomy): Eukaryota > Metazoa > Arthropoda > Malacostraca > Decapoda > Penaeidae > Penaeus > Penaeus chinensis. The sequence goes on along the minus strand of NC_061826.1, from coordinate 39,013,706 downwards.
AATTTGACTAAATTACCTAACTTATAATTTCTGCGGATAACATACCATTCAACACGATCGGCAAAACAGGAACACTAAATTCACAAAAGACTACTCCCTAAGACCACCTAATATACCCTACGGAAACAGGACTGACACCTGAAATCCTACCCAATTCCATTTACAGAACCCTACACGCCTTTCGCCCAAGTAGCAAAGGGCTTCACACTCACCTCGGCTCCCTTCTGGAGGGCTGCGCGGAGCACCAGGCGACCGATGCGGCCGAATCCATTGATACCGATCTTCGACATGTTAGCGGTTGTGGTGGTAGGACTGTGTGGCGAGGAAACTTCTGTGGAGAGAGAGAAACGGAAGGTGAGAAAGCGGGAAGTGGAGAAGAGATGCGATAACTGAGGGAGGAAGGGGGGGGGATACCGGGAGGATGGGTCGGGAGGGGAGGGGGGGGGATTTGCGTAATAGGTATGGGAAGTGTTCGTTACTAGTTTGGGAATTATATATCTACTTGAATATTACTTTGAGGTAGACCTGATGTTGGGACTTAATTTGCTTATGCTCTTAATGAATAACGAGTGGAAAGACGAAGGCAGGAAACCAGATTAACAAGCAGGAGGGATATATTCGAAGGATTCCAGAATTTAATTTCGCGGTCGTCACCCATGAACACATCAAATCTTATCTGACAAACAATTTTAATTAACAGTTTTACCCCTTTAAACTTTTATCCAAAGAAACCCACGTTACTATTCGTGGTAAAATGTGATAATGCTGTGGAGCTCTTACTACGTCACAAGACCCTGCACTCCGTCACGTATACACAGCCGGCCGGCGCTGGCGACTGTATACCCAGATCATGAACAGGTTTAATGTATCCATTTTATCTGCACATTATTTGATAGTTGTCAAAATTAAAAATTCAAGATATACAGACTTAAGAGACTACCGATGGATCATCCTCCCCGCACCCATCCCATCTCCCTTGCCGGTGTTCATTGCATCACAAAAATCAATACAGTGACCTTGTGCAGTGTCAACTTAACGCTACTTGTTTTGAGAGTACTTGTACAACCCCACACTCCAATATGCTTTACCAGACACGCATTTCGATTCCGCCACGTCGCACTTCACACAAAAAGTAACCCGTTACCTCTACCCCCCCCCCCCCCCCACAACCCCCTTTAAGAATCCCACATAACCGGCGACTTCACTGAAAAAAATAATCCGCTCAATACTGCCTCACGGTGAACTTTGCCTCCCTCTCACGGCTTTAAAATACATTAAAAGATCACTCCAAAAATTATATGCTATAATATTTCCGATAATAAAAACCATTTAAAGCTTTTACTCTTCACTAAGCGTTCACTCACCACTCTGGTCTTGACTAGACTGACACCGGCGCACCGGCGCGGCGCCGTTTTATGCATTAGCCAAGTCACGTGACCTGCGCGGAACCCCTCCACACCCCCTCCATCCCAGCGCATGAACAAGCCACCGCCTAAGTCATTTCCTGCCTCTCCTCGCTTCATCACGAAATCGATATCCACATCTTTCCAAAAATAACAGATTCAAGAGTCTCATTCCATAGTTATACAGAGATGACAGCATTCCTCACTGGAGGAATTAAACCCAAAAGAAGAACGGGGTATCTGGCACCTCTAACGGGGAAGGGGAGGCATGAGGAAGGGAAGAGGGGGGTGAGCGGTCCGATGTGCCGGCCAAGCTCCTTGAGCGACCTTCAAAACTACGACAGGGCACAAAGGGCAACACCTCTCCGAAGCCACGGGGGCGCTCGATGCCAAGTATATTCTGAATGAGAGGTTGTAGTGCCGGAGGGAGGGGGGGGGGGGAGAGAGAGAGAGAGAGAGAGAGAGAGAGAGAGAGAGAGAGAGAGAGAGAGAGAGAGAGAGAGAGAGAGAGAGAGAGAGAGAGAGAGAGAGAGAGAGAGAGAGAGAGAGAGAGAGAGAACAGGGCGAGGGGGGAGGGGAAGAATATCCACTAGAATAACAGCACGCCTAAATACACCAAAACTATCCAACACACAGCACTACATCAGAAGGCAAATTTAAAATCCTACCAATAAATACGTCACCCATTATGCTGCAAATTAAAAATAACCCGCGTTTCAAAACGATAGTTAACTAAAAAGGTCCCACAGGATAAAGCATGGGACATTCAAGGTCGTCCAAGGTGACACACAAGGGCTTGCAGTCTGCAGGCTCCGTTCAACTTCAGAGCCATGGGAGTGAAACCTGCTCACGCCCTCGTAATTCTGTAATATCTAATCGTGCCCTGTCCTTCAGAAAATACAACAGTCGTAGATACGCTTATTATACAACTTCATTATGCAAGTTTCTTGTGACATCCAAATTAGCGCATATTTAACCTAAAATACCTAAGAAAATGAGATCCGATCTTTCCGTAATGTTTACAGATCAGTTTTACTCTATACGATAAAATCTGCTTAGTGAAAATTATAGTCGTTGCACTTCAAGGCGTACATTCGTTAGGCCTAGAAGCCAACAACCCGTTCGCCTCTCCTCCGACCAGCGTCACCTACATTCTTTCCCCGCTCCCCCCTCCCCCCACCCACTATCCACGCACCACTTACCTGTCTAACAGTGGCACGTTCCTCAGCACGAATTTCCTGTGAACCAACGGTAATAAAGAAAGATACTTTTATACTTAAATCTCACTTCTACCTATAGAAACCTTTCGACGGCCCAATTTCAAGCCCAGATATTCTTGACCCCTTTCCCTCCTGCATCCCCCCCCCCCCATTTAATAAATTTTACAAACTAACTCAAAATGAAAGGCTTGTTTTACAGCTCTCGGGCTGTTAATAGTTCAGTTCGGAAAAATGTTACTTGGCAAGTAGAAAGAGCACTTGCCTCTATTCCTTTTACTTAAACAGTATAACTATGGAATCCGTTTTATGTATCGAAGCGCGGAACTTGTGTGACTAAAATGGTCACGACTTTTCCCTTTAAACAATCTGGCTGTAAAATCTATTCGACTGAGCAACTGACAACGGATCACAGACACCTTCGACATCAGCTTCGGGCAAAACCTCCCCGTCAGACTCAGCTGCAGACGACGCAGACGAAGGTTCCTGTTCCTGTTCCTGTTGCTCTTCCTCCTTCTCCTCCTCCTCCTGCTGCTGCTGCTCTCTTGGTTCCTCCTCCTCCTCCTGCTGCTGCTCCCTTTGTTCCTCCTCGAGTACCTCTGTCGGAGGCGAAGCAGGAGTTGCGGAGGATCCCCCCGACCCTCGACGTCGCGAGGTGATGGCGCCCATGCATGTGGTGACGACCGCAGTGGGCCAAAGTATCGACGAGCAGAGTGGCGACAAGAAAAGCTTGCGAGTCACTTACTTTTCCAAGTTAAAAGAAACACGATGTCTTTATAAACGTTCCATCTTCAAACGCTAATCAAGCCACAACCTCTAAAAAGTAGTACATAGAACAGAATATTTGCCTTCCGTTGCTATACGAGTGACAACATGCGAGTGTCGCGCACACAACTATTTGCCTACCTTCCGCGCACACTTACTCGATACAAGTCCAACAGTTGGAATAAAAGCCTGCTTTTGTGTGTATTCCTCCAGGCGCCGTTGTTATCGACCTGTCATTGACTGGAAAATACCGATTCCCACACACACACGCACAAAAATATTTACAAATGCAAGTCCTTAAACCCAAAAGATGAATATCGCACTATTAACCTCGCTGAAACTTTCCATGACAAGCGGGGACTTACCGAGCACTCGACTGCAGGAAGAGCGACTGAAAGGATCACGAGGCCCCTTCAAGCAAGTGGTTTGAGGCAGTCGACCGCAAACTCACTCGCTATCTTAGCAAACGATCCAGTTATACTCCCGGGCCTCGTTCTAAGCCTTTGAGAACCATGTTAATATCTACCAATTCCCTTTGATTCCTCCTCGGTTTGTTTAGCGTCCCGTTCACGATTCCAGGAATTCCCGACAAATGACTAAACGCGGCCACATCGATACACGAGTAGTAGTTTGCATTATTCACGGTCTGGTAAAGCTTTGCTATCCCTAATCATTTTTAGCTCATCCCCTTCCAATTCCTTTTTCCTCTCTTCTCCTCTTTCATTCCTATATCCTCCTTTTCCTATTCCCATTCCAACCCTCCTCCCTCCTCCCTCCTCCTCCTCCTCCTCCTCCACTCCTCCTCCTCCTCCTCCTCTTCCTCCTCCACTCCTACATCCTCCTATTCCTCTACAATTCCCTTCTCCGTCACTCTGCCTCCTCCTCCCTCCAACCGCATCCTGTCCGCCTCCTCTACCATGGAATTGGGATTTCGCCATTGGTGTCATCACCATGGCTACCGGGAATGGGTGTGCTCACGCTGTCCTCATTCGCTAAGTGAAAAAATCTCCTGTGCATACCACGTAGCCTACATAAATACATGCACGCCCGCACACACATATGCATGGGGGAAATCTTGTCGATTTTATTGCTTCATCGGCTGAAGCAATAAATGCGAAAAGGCCTTCGGCATATTCGCGTGTTTTCCTGTACTTCCCTTCGTTATTCTACTTGCACACACACACGCACGCACACGCACACGCACACGCACACGCACACACACACGCATGAACATACACACACATACACACACACGCATGAACACACACACACACACACACACACACACACACACACACTCACACACACACACACGCCACACACATACACATGCATGAACATACACACACATACACGCACGGACGCATACATGCATGCACACACACACACACACACACACACACACACACATACACACACACACACACACACACGCCACACACATACACATGCATGAACATACACACACATACACGCACGGACGCATACATAAACACACACACACACACACACACACACACACACACACACACACACACACACACACACACATACACACACACACATACACACACACACACACACACACGCCACACACATACACATGCATGAACATACACACACATACACGCACGGACGCATACATGAACACACACACACACACAGACACACACACATATATATAATATATATATATATATATATATATATATATATATATATATATAAGTATATATGTATATATAGTACAAATATATATATATATATAAGTATATATGTATATATAGTACAAATATATATATACATAAGTATATATCTATATACATTTATGTATACATAATATGTATATGTATATATAAAACAATCTTTGCCTACAATCTCCAGCAAACCATCGTTAAATGTGCCTGCGTATGTGCGTGTGTTATTGCACGCGCGCGCGAGCATTCGCGAGTGCGTGCGCCACGGATTCTGCGCCGGATGAGTCAGCGCAGTTGCGTCAGCGCCTCCCGCAACCCGCGGGCGCGATGACGACACAGCGCCGGCGACCGTCATCGGCGCGGCGCAGCTCGGCACGTCAGCACCGCGGCCGGGGACAGAGGGAGGGGGGGGGGGTCATTACCGTGGGGGGAAATTAACGGCAGAGATGGAATGGAGAAATGGGGCGATAATGACAGCTATGAAAAAAAAAAACAAAAAAACAATTCCAACAGTATTATAAATAACGCTAACATTATCATAATGAATAATAACAATAACATTATCACAATGATAATAACAATAACATGACCATAACATATAATAATAACATTACCATAACAAATAATAACAATAACATTACCATAAGAAATTATAACAATAACAACATCAACATAAATAATGACAATACCAACATTACCATAACATTAACATAAATAATAACAATTACAGCATTACCCTATCAAATAATAACAATAACATTAACCTAAATAATAACAATAACAACATTACCATATCAAATAATAACAATAACATTAACATAACAAATATTAACAATGATCCTCCTAATATTACGTGCTCATAATACTACCACCAAAAAATAAATAAACAAATAAAATAACAGAAAGGCGAAATAACAAATACAAGAAAAACAACAACTTCGTAACGGTAAGCCAAATCACATTAACTTCCCTAATTCAAAAGCTGCAACAAACGTAAAATAACCAAATAATACATATACTTATTGAACTTAGCCTCCCCTGTAATGTGAAGGAGACTTGCGTAATAAATGTCTGTGACTGATAAGTGTAATGATAATGACGGTGGAAAGGCTTAAGTAAAATAATAATGCTAATAATGGTCGTCATAATGCAATATTAATTGTGATGATGATGATAGTAATGACAATAATAATAATAAGCATAATAATATTGATAATAATAATGATAATATCAATAATGATAATAATAACAATAATAATGATAATGATATTAATAATAATATTAATAATAATAATAATAACACCAATACTAAGAATGATAAAAATAGTGACAATGATATTGATAGTGATGACGAGGATTTTTCATTTGTTATCATCATCATCACAAAATCATTTTAAAAACATAATAATTACAATGCTATAATAACAACAGTAATAATTACGGTGATAAAAACTGCAAATAAAGTAACACTAATCCAGCACACGCGGTCTGATTATGATGCAACACGGAAAATAAATAATTGGAATGATAAAGGCAACGATAGAGAGAGAGAGAGAGAGAGAGAGAGAGAGAGAGAGAGAGAGAGAGAGAGAGAGAGAGAGAGAGAGAGAGAGAGAGAGAATACAAACAGAGAGAGAGAGAGAGAGAGAGAGAGAGAGAATACAAACAGAGAGAGAGAGAGACAGGATGGATAGAAATAAAAAAAACATAATAATAATGATACATTATTCGTTTTATAATAATTCGCAAGAAATTGATCATCATCACTTATAACCCGTAACGCTACCATAATTGTCATTCACCTCAATATTAACATTATCATTATCAATCGCCATTATAATAAAAATGAAGCATTTTATCAGCGTAATTCCCTCGCCCCCCCCCCCCCCCCTCACACCCAAATACCCAATGGTAACTAATAATTCCTTTTATTTTAACATGTATTTCACAGTCATAGGAGTGCCAAGGGTTATGGGGTTCCGTGCCAGCGTTAGTTGAAACTAAATTGATAATAACATTGGCAAGGAGGGAGCTGGAGGGAGAATGAGGGAGAGGAGAGAGAGAAGATGAGAGCAGAGAAGGAGAGGAAAGGAATATGAAAGGGGGAAAGAGAGAGAGGAAGGGAGGAAGGGAGGAAGTGAGGAAGTGAGGGAGAGGGAGAGGGAGAGAGAGAGAGGGAGAAAGGGAAGGAGAGGAGAGAGAGAAGATGAGAGCAGAGGAGAGGAAGAGGAAAGGAATATGAAAGGGGGAAAGAGAGGGAGGAAGGGAGGAAGGGAGGAAGGGAGGAAGGGAGGAAGGGAGGGAGGAAGGGAGGGAGAGAGGGAGAGGGAGAGGGAGAGGGAGAGGGAGAGAGGAAAGAGAGAGAGAGAGAGAGAGAGAGAGAGAGAGAGAGAGAGAGAGAGAGAGAGAGAGAGAGAGAGAGAGAGAGAATACAAAAAGAGAGAGAGAAAGAGAGACATGAGGGATAGAAATAAAAAAATAGATAAAAAGAGAAAACGAGAGAGAGAGGAAGCGAGAGAGAGAGAACGAGATAAAGAGAAACCCACCCACACATATCCACCCCGCCCACCGCTCACCACCCCCCGCCACCCCCCCCCCCCCCCCCCCACTCGCCGCCACAGCCCCAGCCATGACCTAAACACAGGCGCTTCGGAGGCAGAAGCACGGAACCAGAAGTCAGTGAGACGTAACTTTCCTCCACTCCCCTCCCTACTTTCCTCCCTCCCCTTACCTCCTCCTTTTCGTATCCTCCTTCCCTCTGCTCTTTCTCGTTCTCCCCTCTCTCTTCCCTTCTCCTCTTCTTCCTTCCTTCCCAATCCTCCCTTCCACCCTCTCGCTTCCCATTTTCCTCTTCCCCTCTCTGTTCCTCTCTTCTTACCCTTATCCTTCTTCCACTTCCTTCACCCTCTTCCGCCTTTCCTCTCCCTTCCTCTCCTCTCCCACGCTCTCTTCTTTCCCCTCACCTCTCTCTCTCTCTCTTTCTCTCTCTCTCTCTCTCTCTCCTTCCCCTTCCTCGCTCTCTCCTTCCTACTCTCTTCCTACGCTCTCTCCCCCTCCTTTCCTCCCATCCTCCTCCTCCTCATCCTCCGACGGCGGGAGGGGGTGGGGGGTGAGGGTGAGGGGAAGGGGGAGGGGGGAGTTCTATTTCTGGCTTGGCTTAAAAATCGATAGAGAGCAAGGGTGGAGGAGGGGGGGGTGTCTGCGGCCTCTCCCTCCACCTTATTCCGTAACTGAAAGCAGAGAGGGGAAGGAGGGGGGGAAGGAAGAAAGAAGAGGGGAAGGAGGGGGAAAGGACAAAAAAGAAGAGAAGGGGAAAAGGAAGAAATAAGAGGGGAAGAAGAGGGAAAATGAAGAAAGAGGGGAAGGAGGGGGAAAGGACAAAAAAGAAGAGAAGGGGAAAAGGAAGAAATAAGAGGGGAAGGAGAGGGAAAATGAAGAAAGAAGAGGGGAAGGAGGGGGAAAGGACAAAAAAGAAGAGAAGGGGAAAAGGAAGAAATAAGAGGGGAAGAAGAGGGAAAATGAAGAAAGAGGGGAAGGAGGGGGAAAGGACAAACAATAAGAGAAGGGGAAAAGGAAGAAATAAGAGGGGAAGGAGAAGGAAAAGGAAGAAAGAAGAGGGGAAGGAGGGGGAAAGGACAAAAAGGAAGAAAAGGGGAAAAGGAAGAAAGCACAAAAAAGAAAAGGGGAAAATGAAGAAATAAGAGGGTAAGGAGAGAGAAAGGAAGAAAGAAGAGGGGAAGGAGGGGGAAAGGAGGAAAGAAGAGGGAAAGGGCGAAATAAAGAGGGGAAGGAGGGGGAAAAGGAAGAAATAAGAAGGGAAGGAAGGGGAAAAGGAAGAAATAAGAAGGGAAGGAGGGGGAAACGAAAAAATAAGAGGGGAAGGAGGGGGGAAAGGAAGAAGGAAGAGGGGAAGGAGGGGGAAAGGAAGAAAGAAGTGGGGAAGGAAGAAGGCAGAGGAAAATGAAGAGGGGAAGGAGGGGAAAGAAAGAAAGAAGAGGAGAAGGAGGGGAAAGGAAGAAAGTAGAGGGGAAGGAGGGGGAAAAGGAAGAAATGAGAGAGGAAGGAGGAGATTAACATAAACGCAGTATCGGGCAGATTCAAACTATCCAAGGTCGCGGCAGCAATTATATGAACGACGAGTGGGAGGTCACAGTCGTCAGGTGGTTCGTCAGCTCAGGTCTGATATATATATGCTCTGTAATTCTTGTATTGTATTGTGAAGATATTCATTCTCATTCATACCTTTTCTACATTTGTCAAGATGAATATGGTTCATATATATACATATTTATATGCATATAGATAGATAGAGAAATATATAGATATGTATATATATGCGTATGAATATATATGTATATATGTGTGTATATATATATATATATATATATAAAAATATGTATATATGTGTGTGTGTGTGTGTTTGTGTATGTGTGTGTGTGTGTGTGAATGTGTATGTGTATGAACCGTATTCATGTCAGAAATACATAATATAATCGAAACTGGTCAAATACATCTCTTGTATTGTGAAGATATTCAGTCTCATTCACACCTTTTGTACATGTAGGTATATCTATACCTATCTATCTCTATATATGTATATATACATATATATATGTTTATATATGTATATATACAAATATATACATATACATATACATATATATATATATATATATATATATATATATGTGTGTGTGTGTAAGAAAACATATATATGCATTTTTTTTCTTATGAAACATATCGCTTTCGTGGCGAGAAAAAAATCCTTTCTAAACATTCCATAAATGTTAGCCTTTATGTAAGTTCCCGTCGTAGTCATGACTGAAGAGAAATAATGGATTTTTTTCAAATGGATAACCGAATAAATGATACAATTAATTTACGATGAATTAAGAAGAGGGAGAAGTCAAAAAAATAAGAATAGGAGGAGGAAGAAGAGATGCAAGAGGAGGAAGAGGAGCAGAAGTAGGGAAAAAAAGAAAAAAATTAAAAAAAATACGCTTTCGTAATACATGCGAGCTGCGTCCAAGTTCCCCACCAGCGTTGCCCGCAAGAGTGCCCGCAAGAGTGCCAGAGTGCCAACGCCCTTAGCGCCCCGCGCATTCCCCACAGGACGCAATCTCGACTACTCCAAGGGCAACGTAGCTGCGGAGGTCACGCTCGCTGCGGAGATTGGGGGGGGGGGGGAAATCTGAAGGAGGGAGGGAGGGAGGGAGGGAGGGAGGGAGGGAGATGAGAGGTGGGAGGGAAGTGAAAGGGAGGGAAGGAGTGGTTAGGAGGAGGGTGGAGGGGAGGAGGAGGAGGAGGAGGAGTAGGGGGGAGGAGGAGGAGGAGAGGGAAGGAGGGAGGGAGGAAAGGAGAAAGAGGAGAGAGTAAGAGTGGGAGGGAGGTGGGAGGAGGGAGGAGGAAGGAGGAAGAGAAGGGAAAGAAGCAGGAATAGAAAGAGGAAGAAGAGGAGAATAAGGCAGAAAAAGAAAAAGGAAAAAAAGGAGTAGACGGAAAAGGTGAAAAGGAGGAAGATAAAATAAAATGGAGATAGAACGAGGGGGAGAGGAAGAAGACACAAGAGAGGGTGAGATAAAAAAGGGAGGAAGAAGAGGAAGAGAACAAAATAATGAAAATATACGTCTCATGTACATGTCTCAAGAATGAAAATGTACATTTGGCAATATCAGTAACAATAACAACAACAACAACAACAACACTACCAACAATAACATTACCGCTATATGACAAAAACGGTAAGAGCAAAAATCTACAAGCACTGATCACGTGATCAGGCCCGCTATTCACTCGCTCCTCGCACAGAAAAAAAAATGTAACGTCATTGCTAAAACAATAAAAAAACACAATAAAAAGGTCATATACTCCAGTAAACTTCCACTGCATTGACATTGACAAGAATAAGTAGACAGAGGAATGAGAATGTCCACATATCCACATACCTATATATCCACGTATCTGCACATACCCACTTTCATTAATCCTTAAGACCACGCATCACACTATCCAAAGGTCTTCATATCCACACCACAAACAAATATTTTTGTATCCAAGTCTCCATCTATCGAAATTGTCTACGTTTCCATATATCCACATATGTTAGTATCTCTTTATCCAAGCGTCCGCATGTAAACATAACCCAGCTTTTATATATCCAAATGTCCATGTATCCCAGCGTCTATGTATCAAAATGTCCAAGTGTCCACATATCCACATATAGCCCCGTCTCAAAGTTCATGTATCCAAGTGTCCACACATCCCAGTCTATTTGTACCTAAATATCCAAGTATCCTAGTCTTTGTTTATCCCAATGCCTATGTATCCAAATGTCCATATATTCCAGTTTCTATGTATCCAAGTATCCTAGTTTCTTTGTAACTAAATGTCCATGTATCCCATTCTCTACGTATCCAAACGCCCATGTATCAGAGCCTCTACGTATCCAAATACACATGCATCCAAGCGTACACATACCCATACATCCCAATCTACGCACCCACACACCCACGTATCCCACAATCTGTACGTATCCATATACCCACATATCCCAATCGCTACGTATCCAAGTATCCAAGTATCCGACGCAAAGCGGAAACTTCCTAGCCACATACTCAAGCCGACGGGACGCGCATCGACCGACCCGCTGGAGAGGTCTTCGCTACGTCAGGAAATACAACGCTATGTTTTTCGAAGGAGTGGGGGGGGGGAGAAAGTTATAAGGGAAGTGAGATAGATAGAGGACGAGATAGAGTGGGAAGAGAGGCAGAGGGGGGAGGAGGAAAAGAGAGAGAGGGGAGAGAAAGAAAGGAAAAACGAGAGGGGGAGAGAGAGGGAGAGAGAGGGAGAGAGAGGGAGAGAGAGGGAGAGAGAGGGAGAGAGAGAGGGGAGAGAAAGAAAGGAAAAACGAGAGGGGGAGAGAGAGGGAGAGAGAGGGAGAGAGAGAGAGAGAGGGGGAGAGAGGGAGAGAGAGAGAGAGGGGGAGAGAGACAGAGAGAGAGAGACAGAGAGAGAGAGACAGAGAGAGAGAGAGAGAGAGAGAGAGAGAGAGAGAGAGAGAGAGACAGACAGACAGAGAGAGAGAGAGAGAGAGAGAGAGAGAGAGAGAGAGAGAGAGAGAGAGACTAATCGGAAGGACGAAGCAAAGGCAGACAAACGAATAGAAACTCTAAAAAGCAAGCAAAAAAAAAAAAAAAAAAAAAAAAAAAAAAAAAAAAAAAGAAGGAAAAAAAAATGAACAGGAAACTGAGATGAGCGATAAACTTCTCAGGTGTTCGGAAACCTCTGTCAGTCACGGTCTAGCCTTGTAAATACTATTCATAACTTTAATAATAATGAAATAATGATAACAATGACAACAACAACAATAATAACAACGACGTTAAAACTGATAACTAAATAATAAAAGCAACAACAAGAATAACGATGATGATGATGATGATAATAGTAATAATTATCATAACAATAACAATGATAGTAATAATAATGGTAGTAATAATAATAACAATAATAATCATCATTACTATTATCATCATTACTTAATACTAACAATAAAAGTAACATTAGAAACAATAACAAAAACATTAACAATCAGCATAAATCTTAACTAAATTAGAAAGGAAAAATTGCCAGGTATTCTTAAACCACAAGCACATACCCATCCATGATTTTTTATTAAAGCTGGGTGCTGGGCGTTAAAGCTGAACGGTTTGTAGAAGCCAAATCATCCACAGCACACGACATACTCGTGCATCAACATATTCATGTAAAGGTTAAAACTATAGAGACAATTATTCTAATGATGATGATGATTATATACTTCATATATTTGAACCTTTAACGAGATTTCAAAATTTCTTTAAATGAGTATCTTAATTTTTTTCTTTTTTTGCCGTAAATTCAAGTATTTTGGATTTGTAGGGGTCTCTGTTCATTAAATTCATGTATTAAAAAAGAAGAAAAAAACGGTCTCTCTTTATCAGTTACTTCAGTATTATTGTCATATTTGTTCTGTTTTGTGTGTGTTTGCGTCTAAAGACATTGAGTAAACAAGAGAAAGAGACAGAGGAGAAATGGTAGAGTGAAGACAGGAAGGAAGAAGGAAGAAGGAAGAGAGGGAAAGTAAGAGGAAGAGAATAGAGGAGCTAGGAAGAAAGCGAACGAGTCAGAAAGAGGAGGGAGAGATAGAAGGAAGGAAGGAATGAAGGCGAGAGAGAAAGAAAGAAGGGGGTGTGAGGAAAAAAAGGAAGGAGACAGATAAATGAAGAAAGAATGCATGAAGGAAGGAGTGAGAGAGGGAGAGGAAGGAGAAGTGAGAAAGGGAAGGAAGGAATAAGATAGAAGGAAAGGAAGAGAGAGGAAAAGGTGAAATGAGGGAAGGTGTGAGAGAGAGGACTGGCACTGCAGGACCAGCACAGGTTTGGCACTACTAGACACTGTGCATCTCCTGGCACTGTTGGCACCAGGCACTGCTCACGGGCACACCTCTTGCCCGTGCCTGACAACCACACCCCTTTTCTTTGTGAACATACAAAGTGACTCGTTATTCGAGGACGTAAGAAAATAAAAGAGAAAGAGAAAGAAAGAGAGAGGGAGAGGATATTTAGCACGCATTACACAAACAAGAAAACGGTAAGTGCATAATAAAATGCTCCTTTTTAATGTGTTTGGAAAGTCCTTTGTGAAGTTCCGTCAAAGTTAAAGACACAGAAGAAAACTTAACGAACTGCGTCACGATTTTTTTTAGTTTATAAATACAGTATTCATACATTATTTCATGAAATAAATTTATGATTCAGTGTTCACGTATCCAATCAATCACACATATACAAGACGCCAATATCCCCAAAGCCACGGTTATAACGTTGTGCAATGTGTGTGTGCGTGATGTATGTGTATGTGTATATATAAATACACACACATACCACGTACTTATTCATCAATAAACTAAATCTAACTCATTGACATCATGAAACCACAAACCCAGGTAGGCCTACAAAGCAAAACCACAAAATATTTCTTGTTTTGCATGACCAGAACCAGTCATGCAAGCATCAGGTAAGAGGAGGAAAAATGAAATTCTATACCATGTTTTCTTTATGTCTGTACATCGATATTTGCAATGGTAACGGAACGGTTTTATTTCATCGCGCTAAAATATTTAAAAATACACACCTTGGGGATTCAGTAACAGAAATCTATACCGGTTTCAAATATATCTATCTACAGAGCGTATTCAACAAAAGAGAGGGAACGGCCACATTCGTTAACAGTAACACATTTCATTTATAAATGGACTACTACAAGTCTAAAAAAAAAAAAAAAAAAAAAAAAAAAGAGGGAAAAAAAAGAAAAAAAAAAAATGAAAAGGAACAGGTTTCATCTATATTTTGTTTTAGAAGTCACGAGTTCACATAGAGATGCGTTTATCTCGCACCACTACCGCGCGGCAACCACTATCATGAGAGAGACAGAAATAAAGTAACACCCTTGACATTCACGTTCCCCAAAAAAGAAAAAGAAACAAAAAGAAAAAAAAAAATCGCTCATTCAACATCACAAAACGCCAAACAAGATATTGAGTCCCGACTATATCAATAAAATACCCAACCATAAAGAACACACAACACAATCATCACATGCCCCTAAGTCACTTTGATTACCAATTATCGACCGGTGGCATAAAACCTGAGTGAGGGAAGGTCAGCGCCGGAGACTCACCTCTGACGGCGCCCAAGGTCAGACAGGTCGCGTCAAGAGCTCGCAGCAGACGACGTCGAGTTTCAAGTCAAATGAGAACTTAATTAAATAACTTTTTAAATTTCGGAAGGTGAATCCTTTGGTTATGATTCCTGAATGGATGTTCGGTTGGGGATTATGTGGATGGCAGTGTTTTGGATAGTTTGAAGTTTGTGTTTTGTTGATCGGATTGTTGAAACTGTGAAACATTCCGTTTGTTTTTGTTATTTACTTTATCTTTGCATGACCGGATTGAATGAGAATAGATTCCTCTATCTGATTAGATTAGCATTTTAGTATAATATGTATATTTAAAGATGCCGTGTATTGTTTGTGAGATAAAGAAAACGGTTAAAATCAAATGTTGGTTAATTTATTCAAACATTGACGATTTAAATACAATTTAAGAAATCGCAAAAAAAAATCAATATACTCATGCTTTACTGGTAGAAAACACAGATATCATAATAACGAAATCATTAGATGTTAAAAGAAAAACCTAATTTAAAAATACATTCAATGGACAAGTCTCCAAATCCTTGAGCTACTGGCAAATATCTTAAATATCCAGTTGTTATGAAATGACAACAGGTAACACCTTACATAACAATGAAGTGTTGTTATATCATCCTTCTGTAGACGAAATTTATACCTCAAACTAAACATAAATATAAACATTACCAGCATTTGCCTTATATAAATATATATATATATATATATATATATATATATATATATATATATATACATTCATACACACACACTAACACCTTTTCATGACAACATATATATCCAATTATCATTCCTGAAAATCGTTATTATAGTCAAGCCAATCCTCACAAAATTTTCCACAATAATATTTACTCCCTTATCTGAATCTTTAATTATTTAACTCGCTTCAAAAGCATATACACGCACGCACATAATTATACCCAGCCTCGTATGTTCGTTTCTTATAAATATTTTACACAAAATACTCCAGCCTCCCTGGACTTTGAAAACACATGACATTCTTTATTTCCCATCTTCGTCCATTACACAGATTTGTCCTCTCAAACTCTAACCTTCTACTTCTAATATAAAAAACACAAAGCTGCCACACAAAATCTACTTTCTAAAAGGAAGAAAAAAACACAATTTTTTTCTTTCTTTTTTCAATCTTCCCGGCGAGCTGTCCTGAAAAGTATGGGGGAAGCCGTGGCGAAGAGGCAGAAGACGTCGTGTTCCCTACGCCGACGGAGCAGCCGACGAGACTCGCGATGGCACAAGAGAAGAAAACCATCCCCAATGGCATCAAATTCCTCTTCGGCGGTCTTGCGGGGTGAGTTTGTTAGTATGGCAATGACTGGTGATGAAGAGAGGATGAGTAAACATTGAATATGTGTGGGGATTTAAATGTTTTTGACGGTGTAGTTCTATTTTTGTTTGCCGTGGTACAAAAGCTGGGTTGAATCAGCTGATCGTGTCGTGATCACAGAGACGGGTGTAAGCGATGATTTTTTCCACCCTTTTTTCCCTCTTTCTGAGCTTATTCCGTCTTGGATCAGGATGATGGCGAGGGATTATGTAATTTATAAATTTAAATGCCATTTAAGTAAGGTTTAAGGGAGTGACATTTCCTAACAATAAGAGAACAAAATACAAATTGCAAGGGCCAATGGATACCGGTCGTGCAATGTTATTTGCTAGGGGATTTCCGTTGAGGAAGTTACTTTTAGCTTTCATTGTCACTAGCCATGATACAAGCGATTATCTTGGTATTCGAACATTATTCGCTGTTTGATTGATTTTGGTTAGCAACTGAAATACTTCAGTAATTATATGTAGGCTGTGTATAATTTTGTTTCATTGCTGTGTGTATATACACATTCCTAAAATAAATCAGTTGTTGATTGATGTTTTTGTGTGTTTTCAATAATGTAACAAATAGAGTATTCTGAGTAAGGGAATAAAGGCTGCTAATATGATAGATGCTCAGTAGCCACCTGCATATCCACTCTAAGCTTGGAAGCCATGACTGTTGATGCTGTGGCAATGGCTTACAAACCTGATCAATGTGTATTTTGGCAAGATACAGCATGTCAATCTCCCAGATAATTGACTGTTAACACCATGAACAGAGGTCAGATTCATAGATATATAATATATCAAACAGGCCTTGACTTCCTAAGAGGGTTACAAGCACATAAAATGCAGATTCAAACAAGAATTTATGTAACAGCAACCTCCAAGCACCTATTTAAAGTAGGTATTTCTAATATATAGCCAATTGAAAATGTGTTACTATGCTAAATATGTTTCAGCAGTAACCATACTCAAAGAAATAAAGTTGGGGAGGATATTGGCATATGGACATTAAGGTTTTATTAATATATTACATGTATTACATATATGTATATATACATATATATTTATACACATATCTGTGTAAGTGTATATATATATCTGTGTGTGTGTGTGTGTGTAAATATATACACATATGTATATATATATATATATATATATATATATATATACATAAATATGTGTATATACAGAAACATATGTATGTATATGTATAAACATATATATACATGTACATATGTATATATATATATATATGTGTGTATATATGCATATACACATGTATATATACTTATGTATACATATATACACATATGTATACATATTTATACATATGTATATATGTATATATACATATATACATGTATATATAAATATACATATATATAAATATAACACATATATATTATATATGTACATATATATTTTATATATACATATATATATATTATATATATATATTATATATACATATTATATATACATATATATATTTGATATATAAATATATATTTTGTATATATATATATCTACACATTTATAAATATACATATATACATATATATTTATAAATACATGTATATTTATATATATTAAGTAATTTATAAGTATATTATATATATATATGTATTGTATGTGCATTGAATTTATGCTATCATTCT
Organism: Penaeus chinensis; assembly: GCF_019202785.1. NCBI lineage: Eukaryota > Metazoa > Arthropoda > Malacostraca > Decapoda > Penaeidae > Penaeus > Penaeus chinensis. The sequence goes on along the minus strand of NC_061826.1, from coordinate 38,995,881 downwards.
TCAAAGGCCTCCATTCCATAATAATCTGCATTTCATAGAATTATTTATTTTTATTTATTTATTTATTTATTTATTTATCATTTTTTAAAATGTTTTGAAATTAGTTCTTTTACTAAATATTTTACTTAATGAAAACTATTATTCTGATAGCCTTAACAATAGTCCCATTGTAAAGTATACATTAAAAGAGCTATTTCATATAACATTATCATAATTAATAAAAAAGAAAAGAAAAAAAGAAAATAAAGTACTTTGAAAAATGTCAAAACTTGTAATCTCTGTATTTTGGTTTTGCTTCATTGTGGCTTTCAGTAATTTTCAGTATTTCTGAAATTGGTTATTTGCATCCAAAAGAGCATTATGACATGGAAGGTGTGTCGTGGGCCAAATTAAAAATTTTGTAAAAGTGGGTGAGATCTAATTTGTTTCAGCTGCAGAATATTCTTCGGGTTTCTGGAAAAATGCACGCTGTGGGTTGTGGGATTTAAGTCATGTATGGAAGGAGGGTAATTTTACATGGGGGGGGGGGGGGGGGGTCAGAAATCATTATATTATTAGGATCAAATGATGGGAGTAGGGTAGGCATCATCTATGACAGTAAGACAGGTAGTTAAGGTTTATTTTGGGATTTAATGAAAAAGACATTAAAATATTAAGGCTATCTTTCAAGAATTCAATGATTACGATATTGCTCGGTTATTGTGTATAAATTTGTTACATTTTTAGGTAAATATGCCTGGGAAATTATATTGAAGTGAAGAATGTTATTACATCTATTTATTTTTATGTATTTCTGCTAAATGATTTATATTTCATACATTTCAGAAGAACTTTATGTTCTTGACAGTAGAACATCAAATTAAGAAAGTGCTTTTCCCAACTAAAAAGAAATAATCCAAACTGTTTTAAAGTTTGGCGATATTCTTAATTATTTCAGTTGATGTATGAAGCCTTGTTACACGATCTTTACCATGCTATAGACAATGGAACTCGGGGGAAGCTAGGGTTGGACACCTGCTAGGAAAGGTGTTGTGATATTCTAAACATCTGTGACTGTCATCCATATGTTGGTTGTAAGCCTTTTTGCTGTCAGATGATCTAGGCTCACTAGGGAGTCTGATTAATTGGTGCATTTTGAAAGTAAAAGTTCCATTATTTTTAACCCTTCTTGTTGAATGCCCAAGGTTAAAGTGACATGCTACAAAGCATTTACTTCATAGAACTTTCTCATTAATTATCAGATTTAGAATTGTTGATTTTATTGGTTCAAGAGGTGTTATATTTTTCATCTGTATACATATATGTACACATTTGTTAGAGAAAACTTGATTGTGATTATCAGGAGACTTCTTTGAATCTATTTTTATATTAGAATTATCTAGGTAGTGGTATCTAATGTTATCAAGTGTATTTTTTCAGATGCTTTCTTTTGAACACTTAGCTAAATAAAGAGTTAAGTTCTGAATATATAATGCTGGTAGGGAGACTGGTACACTATTAATCAGGTGTGGAAAATCAGTATTAAAAAACTGCCATTTTCCTGCATTTCTGTTATGCTAGATAGCTTGATAGATACTTATCTGTACTTTATAGCACATACTTCATTTGTGTCTGTAAGGAGTTTTAATTTTCTCATATATTTTTTTTTGTATTTTACATGTTAATCATCTGCTTTGTCTGATTATTGTGAAGTCTATACTCCCTATGAATATCTGTTTACATCTGGTTTCATAATGTATATTGATTTATATGTTGAAGTAAAAGTTGAGAAATTTTGCAAATATGTTTTTAGTTTTCTAGAACCATATGTAATCCTTTTGGATTTTTGAAATTAGTGGCTGTGGCTGCTGAATGTCCTTTTCCAAACGTTCTATTAGGTATTTAGGTAATCTTTATACACAGAATACAGAGATAATATTACAGACCTGTTTATGATGCTGAAGATGTTGCTTGTGGTACAAAGTGTCTGTGGTAGTAGTATTTGAGGGATAGTGATAGTTTCTTATCCATTCCTTGATAGAATCAGGCATTGGGTTCAGGAAGATTAGATAGTGTATTGCTTTTGTATTTTAAAGATAGTGGCTCAAGATCACTCTATTTCTTTCTCAAGATTTAGAATAAACTTACTGATGCTGGGATGACATAATATACATGCCATGTCCACTATGATTTTAGTTCAGTAATGTTTAGGCACCAAAGAGTCAGTTTCTAGTTGTACTTGATCTCAGTTTTTACCGCTTTCTTTGAATTATAGAAACTTATTTCATTCTTTATTGCTTTTAGTATTGTTTATAATAGAATAATCATAATGTCAATGAAAATAATAATAATACTGATCCTAATATTAGGGGTAGGGGGGGATACAAAGAATGAGAAAATCAGGCAAGGTCATTTAGGTCTACTAATTGAATCCTTGATGACCAAGGGCTTGTGGAACCATCTAATTGCATGTTGGCAGTGCAAGTTCCAGGACAGTTATGATTCAAAAAATTCAGGTACGTTGGGCAAACAGAAGCTAAGAAGCGAAATGTTAATGACCTGCATACTTCGTTTCAGTCTTATTTGCGTTAATTTAATTACCTCATGTTTTTCACTGTCCATATTTTGTTATCTCAAGGATGCTATTACCTCTTTTCCCTTTTGAGTACAGGTGCCACTGTCTTATTTGTTTCTTTATTACTCAATTAGAAGGGGAAAGGTGAATGAAATACAGAGCTCAGCTCAGTTGTATATGTATATTCTGAGAAGCAACTGGTTTATTTACATAAGGCCTATGTACACAGACAATATATAAGGGATACATGACTTGTTACATAAAGTTAGTAAATAAAGAATATGATTATAACTGCGATAATTATGAGGGAATATATGACATGTATATAAGAATTAGATACCAAATACTTGTCTCTGGATTAAGTTGCTTTTCTCTCCTTGCAGGATGGGCGCCACCTGCTTCGTGCAGCCCCTGGATCTGGTCAAGAACAGAATGCAGGTTGCGACAAGCAAAGAGCACAAGACCAGCTACCATGTTATACGACATGTCATAAAGAGCGAGGGCTTCACAGCACTTTACTCTGGCCTCTCGGCTGGCCTTCTGCGCCAGGCCACCTACACTACCACACGCCTTGGCATCTACACATGGCTCTTTGAGAAAGCCTCAGGGTAAGTGATTTCTTTTTGCCTTTATTCTTCCTTCTAAGGATTTTAGATTCTATTATCTATTTACCTGTGTATGTATTGTATATATTTATAGATAGATATACTATATTTATGTTATAGATAGATAGGTAGTGTAATGGAAATATAGATGGTATAAAATGAGAAGAAAACAATGATTGTAGGAAACTTTATCCTCTTTACAAATTTGTATAATTCTGTTTCACTTGTAAGCCTATGAAACGGGCAATTTTTTTTTTTTTTTCTTAGATAATGAGTTGTCTATATAAATTAGTCTAATAAATATATTTAGTTTATGTGAACATCATTATGTATTAGAAAGAGTATGGGGAGTTACAAAATAAGTTGTAAGAGAAAGATTATAGCTTTACCATGACTTGTTGGATTTTAGTTTCTTCTGACCACTTCATGATGACTTGCTTTACCCTTTGGTATATATTTTTTATTGTATCTCAGCCATCTTAGGGTTCCTCTATCTTTTTCAAACCATGTTTCTATAACTAGATAATTCTTTTAGATAATTACACCTAAAATCTAGGCAAAAACGGAAACATTCATTCATATCAGAACACAACCACAGTAAGAAGAAAACAGCAAAATCCACAAAATTTTGTGTCAAACAAAAATCTGAGATTTGATACTTAATCCATAGTGTATCTAATTTTTTTCTTTGTAGGAATCTGTATGCAACTCTTTTGCCCTCTTTCCAGACCCAGTGGTGAACCCCCAAACTTCTTAGTCAAGGCAGTCTTAGGCATGACAGCAGGTGTAGCTGGGGCCTTCGTTGGCACTCCTGCTGAGGTATTTGAGTTGATCTTTCCCTTAATTATTTCTAAGCTTGTATTAATTGTCTTAGTTATGTGTAAGTTATAGTTTACTTACTTATTAAATTCTCATAAATTTCATTAGAATAAAAAATTCTAGGAGCACTTTATATGTAAAGTTGATGTAACAGTCTCTATGTTATTATGCTTAAAAAAAAAAAAGAAAAAAAAGGAAAGGAAGAAGTACCTTTGAGGGATTTGATGTATATCCCTTTCTCTTTGTTGCTCATTCTGCTTGACTTGCACTTGGGTTCCAATTCATAATTTATAGTTGAGTGTTTTGGCCTGAACCTGGGTGTTAGATTTTTTTTTATTATTTTTTGGGTTTCATGCGTGTTCTGCTCGGTGCTTTAAAGCATGTGACAAATTGATGCACTGTGCATCCTCATACAGAGGTATGGCCTTCTAAAGTATGCTCTTATATTACCTTACTTCTTTTGTAAATATAGCCACTTGGAACAGGGATGCTTAGAAAAGGACAGAAATCTCCAAACTAAAACTCAAGTGTAGTGAGCCTGTACCTTGAACAACTCAGCAGTGGTTTAGGCCGCCTGGGTACAATGGGTTTAGAATGCTAATCTCTCTTCATTATAAGTCATATGATGTTATAGATTGAATTATAGATTGTGTATAGTGTAAAGTCCATTGGCCAGGCATTTAGACTTTGTAAATGTAATGCAATTCTCATGAGAATGAGTGTGAAGGAGATATTTCCTGTATTTGATTTGCCATTTTGTGTAGCCAGAAATTTAAAGGGTGGTGGGTTTGGGTTACGAAGATTGTAAATGAATCATACCCAGTTTTGGACTCTTATACAGATGTTGGGTTACACGTCCAATTATAAACCTCTACAGACAAAACTAGGCAGTGTAGCAAGAGTAACTCCAAGTTGGGGTAGTGCTGAGTCAGCAATTTTTTCTTTTATGTATATCAATGGTAGTGTGAAAATGAAAATTTTTATTTTGACATTACCTACTTATATTGTTCATGGGAAGACAGAATTGTCTTGTGATAATAGATTTCTCCTAATGTGAGGGATTTGTATGAAAAAAATATATAATGATAATAATAATAATAATAATAATAATAATAATAATAATAATAATTACATAATTGTTCAACTTTCTTTCATAAAAAGCATGTTAGATATGATTTGATTTTGACAAAAATATCATATTTGTAACTTTAGGGTTCAGTTATAATACAAGAATGGTGATGAGCCTTAATCCCAAAAAGTTAAACAAAACAAATCATTTTTGTACATAAGGCAGGGAACCATGTAGGCCAACACCTACTTAAATATCCTTGGGATAGTTGATGCCAGCTTAGACTTTTGGAATAGCAGAGGATTTATTTTTTTTGTGTTCATTGGAACCTAAATAATTGAGAACTTGGAAGAAAAAAAAAGAAAAATAAAAAAAACATAAATACAACTAAAGATTATATATATATATATATATATATATATATATATATATATATATATATATAATATATATATATATATATATATATATATATATATATATATATATATATATATAAACTACAAAATTAATAATAACTTTAAAGACTCGTTTTATAAAATTAATGTATTATTACATCACAAGAATTTATGAGACATTGGCAAGTGTATTTTTCAAAATATCAATGCTCTCTGAATGGTTGCTCTCAATGCCCCCCCCCTTCCCCCCCAAAAAAAAAATTATAATAAAAAGTAAATGATTATAATAAAAAATAAATAAAGAAAATAAACTTAACTAAAGGTCTCTCCATAACTGGAGTCTGCTTGAAATTCTAAATGCTTCTTATTATTGTGGCACACATGTACATGCACATATACTTATATTTACATGCACTAGTTCCAATTTTTATATTGGTCTACATTATCTTTATGCAACAAACAGTATTTGTCAGGGGAATTAGTGTAGTTACTTTGGTAATTAGATGATGAAGTTCCATTGAAGGTAAGTTATAGAAAATTAACAAAAATTTCCCATACCATAGGAAAGCTTGAAAATCATCCATTATTCATTTATTTAAAAAATTCTGCCACATCAACATCTAAGGTCATTAGTGGCATATTAAATATATAGTGATAGGGTGGGACTGAGGGGGCAAGGAAGTTTTTTTTTTTTTTTTTTTTTTTTCATAAGCCGAAATTTGTGGATTCTCAGAATGGTTAATGGTTAAAACAAATGTGCTAGACATCAAAAGTCATATAGTATTAATAAAGTATTGTGGGTAAAAGGGTAAAAATAAGTCAATGATTAGGTTAAGTGAAGAGGAGAACAAGAGAAGGGATTAGGGTAGAATCATCCATTGGACGTGTTCTCTCCTTTGCAGAGAGGCATAATGTACACATACACATTTGCATACACATGCACAAACAGTTACATACAAATCTACTTATGTGCACATACACAAGTACACAACTACACACACTTGTTTACTTGCGTATATACTAGGATAAAGACATGCACATACACAAAAACACACTAATACAAGTGTCAGAAACAAGCAATAACTGCATTTGTTTATGAGTCAAAATGAGGATTTAGCTAATTGTATGCATTTAAACATATTCTTGGACCAAAGGCCTGAAATTGCACATAGTACATGTTTTCTTAACTTAAAATTTTATCTGTAACATAAGCTTTGATATATGCACAATGATCATTAGATATAGTGACTGAATTGTAGGGCCCGTGAATATATCAGTGCTTGTGTTTTAGATGAAAGCTTAACTAAACATCTAATAAAATTTCAAGTAATTGAATGTGCATGCCTTTATATATGTGGCCTATCCATCTATTTATGTATATTGAAAATCATTAGTCATTTATTTAAAAGTATCTGCCACATCAACATCTAAGGTCATTATATATTATGAGTGTTTCAGAGAGATTTTAAGTTTATTATCCACCTGTGATAAAATTGTAACCTCTATCCAGCCATTATGAAGAATAAAATCAGCATCTTTCAATTAGATTAATGTTAGGTAAATTAAAACACTGAGCAGGTGTTGTCATGAGTCAGAAAATAGGAAATAAGCAATCCTGGCTGATTTATTAATAATGAAATGTAGTATTTGCTCATGCTAGTAACTCTTAACTTTCTTGTATGACCCCCCCCCCCCCCCCCTACACACACACACACACAAATTGCACAACCTGCATTAACATTTTAATAATACGGCTTTATATTAAATTGGCTTCCTTTTTAGGGGTGTCTCAAACCATTGATAAAGTTCACTAAAGAAAGAGAGCAAGGTGTCTTCTGGTGGATGTAACAAAAATAATTTGATATTATCATGTAGCAGCTAGTGTGTTATTTCACTATGTTATTCTCATCTGTTTCCAAATTTGTTAATTTTTGAAGGCCCATTTTTGTTTTCTAAATCTATAAGTCCATAATTTTGTTGATTTTCTTACTTTCTGAAGTGTAAATTCCTCCACCTTTTACCATATGATTGTCTCACAAGTGCATTAATGTTTTAACAGAATAAATCAGATTTTTTCCTTGGGTAACTGTAGGGTTCATTCTGAGGTAAATGGTATTCCACTTTAGTGAATTAATATTTATGAAAATACTTAATTCATTAAAGCTTACATTTAGTAATAGATCAATTTAATAGCCATAAAGTAATTGTGGTCTCTCTCTCACAACCTTGCAACTGCCTTCTAGGTGTCCCTCATTCGCATGACCTCAGATGGCAGACTACCCCTGGCTGAGAGGCGCAACTACAAGAATGTGTTTGATGCACTACTGAGAATGGCGCGAGAGGAAGGCGTGTTGACCCTATGGAGAGGAGCTATTCCTACTATGGGCAGGGCCATGGTTGTGAATGCAGCTCAGCTAGCATCATACTCACAGGCAAAGCAGGCACTTTTGGGGACAGGTGTGTGAGGATGAGAGTGGAGCACATGTATTCATATGAACAAAAGGTACACACACACAGACACACAGACATGCACATTCAGTCATGTCCTAACACTGACAGATATACCATACCAATACCCATATGAAATTAGAATACTTAACCATATCATATGAAACAATTCAGTAGAAGATGGACAATATTGCACAAACCATATTCTGTTAGTGTTAATTAGCAATGTATAGCTAGAATATTTATTTTTGTAACAAAATAAAACTAATTATTATAAAAAGAAGAATGATGGCTGAATGAATACATAAAAAGCGGATGACAAGGCCTCATACTGAAGACATTGTCCCTCTTTTGATAGGTTACTTCCGAGAGAACATCTTCCTCCACTTCTTTGCCTCCATGATCTCTGGTCTCGTCACAACGGCTGCCTCCATGCCTGTCGACATTGCCAAGACTAGGTGAGCTGGGAGTGGGAATAGTATTGTTATATATAGTTAACAAATGTTCATGTGAATTTGAAGATGTTGCATAGTGTAACATAGATTCAGGACATTCAACAACTGTATTAAAACCCTTTTTATCCAGGCTTTTGTAATGTTGGGTTTCTCTCTGTTTCAGTGTATATTGGTAATCATGGGAGGAGGGGGGGGGGGGTTACAGTCAATTTATAAATCTTATTGGGAAATACATATTTAAAAATGGGTAAAAAAATGCAATAGGACAAAAAAGACCAACATTGTTTTTCCTAGTTCCTGTGACCATATATGAATGAACTGGGGGGGGGGGGGGGGTACTCTGAATGTTATCTAGTACTTGGCTCTCAAGCCATTGAGACTCCTGTATATGTAGAACAAAAATGACATAAAAAACATAGACAGGATCTGATGTGTGGTTTAAATTTTCAAGTGATGAGCTGCTAGTGACCCTAGCCTCTGTTAGGGCATTTAAAATTAAACAATCAAATCATTCACAAATAATGTGATCTTTTATTCTGCCTCTTCCTTCCACAGAATCCAGAACATGAAAATAATTGATGGCAAGCCAGAATACAAGGGTGCTGTGGATGTTCTCGGTAAGGTGATCCGCAACGAGGGCTTCTTCGCACTCTGGAAAGGTTTCACACCATACTATATGCGTTTAGGACCACACACTGTCCTCACTTTCATCTTCCTCGAGCAGATGAATCTCGTCTACAAGAAGCATGTATTAGGGGATTCCGCAGCCAAGGGAGGAGGCCTTTAAGGGAGCCCACTGGTGGTGTAGTTGCAGTGTAGTGGATTGTATTCATGTAGATTTGTTCTGTTGTTTTCTATCATTAACCTTTTTTTTATGGATTTATTTCTAGTGTAGATGTCTGAAATTTTGTGGATGAGACATGACAATGAATTATTTTTATTTATTTTTAATTATAATTAAGCTTTTTTATTATGAAAATTCTGCAATCTACTCCATTTATGTGTGTGGATATTTATAAGGGGCCATAATTTATTGCCCTCCCCACTCCGTAAGAGAAAAAAAAAGTAAAATGCCTTTTAAAGCTTGTAGGAATGGATGTAGGAAAAGTAGGAAAATTCCTTGTTCAGAAAAATTCATTTTCACCTATTTCAGTAGATATCACAAACTTAACACCACGTGTTGCATTAGCACTGGAAGCAACACAACCTGGGCTGTGTCCTATGTTGCCAGTATCTAACGAGTATTTTTACGAGCTTTGTTTGGATGCTGTATGGGCTTGAGTTAGAGTCGAGAGTTGAGAAAGGGAACTCCTCTGACTTCCTTTCCAACACACAAATGTCTAGATCAGTTTGTCAAATTTACAGAGGGTAAGATATGGAGCAGGTCAGAACAGGAGGATTCATTTGATGGGAATGTGAGCTCTTTCAACTTCTTCTATCAGTTGAGAATCCTTTACATGTTCTGGGTCTTACATGGGAGAGGACTAGTGCTCATTATCCCCAACAATTAAAGGTTATATGGAATGATGCAATACAAAACAATACTTTATTCTAGGAGTAGATGAAGTGCAAGTTAGATAATGTAGATGTGATGTGGTCTAATGTAATATAAAAAGTACTGAATTGTGCATAGTTAATGTAAATGTTTAAATCTAGAGAAAATTTATAAAGAGTTTACTGGCCACTTCCTAGCCATGATGTGTAACAGGAAGAAAAATGAGTGTTGGAACTTTGGTCATTTGTAGTGAACTTGATAGTGGAAGAATGGTGACACAGATATTAAGTATATATAATTGTTATCAATACTTTTTTCTTTTCTTTTCTTTATTTTAGAGAGCTCGTAGAGGCATGTGGTCATTTATGCATGCTTGAAAAAGAAAATGTTCACCCAAAAAATATTGGGCACTACAGTGTGCCGGTTGGTGGTGGTTGATCTGACTTGAAATAGGAGTGTCCAGAGATGGGATTGATTGATGCTGTGATGTGCAAAAGAGGTCTGGAGATCCTCACATAAAAAAAGAACCATAGGACGTTCCCATGAGGCCCAGGATTCAAACTTTATTATGGCTGTCGTCATATTCTCCTGAGATGTACCTGGCGATAATCTTTAATGGTTTGTCATGGTATCTTATGCTAAATCCCCTTTTATGGCTTCATCAGTTGTACCATTATTGTTATTTTATATACTGTTATCCATTAAGCTATTTAGCTGTTTGACTTGGTTGTAAATCCAAGCCCAAGGGGAATTTCTCTCTAAAACTCTCGGAGAATATTGTTCCATAGCTTTGATGGTGTTGATATATATTTTTTGTTTGTTTGTAAACGAACTACTTGTCTTCCCTATCAGATACTGATATTAAAGGAAGCTGCCACATGTGAAGTAATGATAAAATAGCAGTTAACCACAGGACAGTGGTTTCTGAAAGCACCGGGATAATCTGACCATGGAAGCTGTGGCATTATATTTTTGTAATGGTGCAACGCTTACTGGGACATTGACTTGAAAAACCTCTTTTAATGTGTAAAACGTACAGTGGAAGGACATCATCATCATGTGCCATTCATCATAACATCCACCGCACAGTAGGACCAATGAGAGTGCTTACTACTCGTCATTTTTCGTATCTTTGCCAAAGTACATATCAAAACATTTTCGGGAGGGTACTATGTGGCTGTTTTTGTACACTCCATTTTCATGTTAACTTTGAAAAAAAAATTAACATTTACATATTACCTGATCAGTTACAGTTTTGCATCCAAACAGAATTCATGTATGTTGGAATTTAGCCGTGATACCTCATAGTTGCATTTATATTCATCAAGCACAAAGGGGGAAAAAAAAAGAAGTTATCTAGTGTTATTAGTTTTTAAAAAGTGTGTGTGTGATGGCAGCCACTGGTACTGCTTTGGTTGTTTGCTTCATCATCTTGATCAGTTTGTTGACAGATTAAACGTTTTTATTGGTCCTTGTACAGATGCACTCCAAAATACTTATTTTTCTCGCAGTTATTTTTACTTTTATTTCTTAATTGTACAGAAATTTAAAATAATTTAAAGTCAGTGACTTGACTGTAAATAAAGACAGCAAAAAAAAAAAAGTTATAAAAGTTATAAATGTTGATATTAACAAAATAAAACTTGAGAATACTACGGTTATGATTTAACCTTTTAGATGCATACCCCCATGGCAATTGTTGCCATGGGAGAGGGGGGGGGGGGCTTATGAGACAGGCTGGGACCCAATGCCAGGGGTCACCCTTGTTTGGGCCTCAGCCCTCGACAACTAATTTTGCATGGTCTTTTTCCCTCCCCCTTTTTTTGTTTCCCTCTCTTTTCCAACCCCATCTACTATCCATTTACTAAGGTGAGAGAGCCATGTTGAAAGGATGAAAGGCTGACTTTGTGCCAGTCATGAACGGCCTAGGGGAGCCATGGGCACGGTATTCCCCTTTTTAGTTGTCTAGCACTCCCCTAAGAGATGGACTATTACCATGGCCAATAATGAAGACTTGATACCATTTTTTTGGGCAATAAAGCTTGTCTCTTCATCAAATAGCCTACTGATTAAGATTAATCAGTAGTTACCCTGACTCTAGGCTCTCCTTTGACCACGACTCTGAACACTGCTACTACTATCCCCTCAGTGCCTGCTATCAAATCATCAACCTAGGTCAATACTACTACTTCCACCTCTACAAACCTCTATAATTACCTCAGCAAAATGGGACCTTACTCTGACAAGTAGGCAAAATTCCTTCCAAAGCCGATCGTTTCCGTCTTGTTTGCGAAACCCAAGCTAAAGAATTCTCAACCCTGACAGACTTCAAGGGCAAAACCATTCCTGCAGAACCTCATCCCACCCTCAATACTTGTACCGGAATAGTCTCCAACTCCCCCAACAAAGTGTCCTGTCTACGACAAAAATTAGTCAGATTGTGGAGAAGACTTACTCGCCTGCCTCATGGACTATGATGCAGTATCAGTACAATGCTACACCATTTCCCCTAATGGCGATCGTGAGACCCCCACCAATACTGCCCAGATTACATTCCGTAGACATGACCTCACTGTCCGACCATATCACCCCCCCCCCCCCGTCAATGTAAGAAACATTGGCGACTACGGCATCCTGCCGTTCCACAGCCCGATGCCCTGTGTGTGTCCAACCTGGTCTTAATGTGTGGCTGCTCTGTACAGTCACATGTGCCAATTGTGGCGGCTCCCATAATGTATTTTATAGGGGCTCTCAGATTCAGACTTAGCCTCACTCTACAGGAAGCACTTCGGCTAGGTTTCTCTCACTCCCTACTCCAATAATCGCTCAACCCTTCCCTTTTCTTCCTCATCCCACTTCTAACCGCCCCCTCTCCCAGTCAAATTCTTTTGCCGTTCTAAATCCAGACACCCCGATCCTGTCCACAATTCCAGACACTCAGTCACTGCTTCCCCGGTATCTAACCCTCTTCCTCCAAGACAAGCTAAAAGCTCCATCCCATCTTCTACCCCATCCTCTCAATCAACCTCTCCCTCCACTCCTCAAACACCTGCCTCCTCCTCTCCCCCCATAAGAAAACTTGTTCCTCAGACCTCCCTAACCGACTCCACTCCAGAAACTCTCGGAGACATGCAAAACTATCTAATCATGACCCAAGATAAGTTACCCTACTACACATTCATCATCCAATCTCTGCTCCCATTCCTTCTACACTCAAAGCAACTGCCGATATCCGTCACCTTCAATTACTGTTCCCCCCACACCCTTCCCTCCTAGCACATCCCATTTCCTCTACTTTAGCCTCATCATCCCCCCTCCTAACCCACTATCCCTCCCGTTTCCCCCTGGATGTGACCCTCTGTCGCAGCAACCCCCTTCCCTCGATTCTCTCCCTCCTGACATTCTCACTGAATCTGTGATCTAATTGCCCTTATGGCCCTCTCTCCTTTGCTAATCCCTTACCCTACGGACATCTTTGCAAAATCCCACACATCCTTTGTCAACTTAGACCAAATCGCCTTTGTTAATCCCTACCTTCCTGAACTGCTATACGACTTCTGGTGTGTAGCACAGATAATAAACTAATCCCATCTTTCCCTTTTCACACCTTTATATAGTGCTATATGACCTTATATATATATTTTGCTTCGAAACCATTAACCATTAACATGATACTGAGTTCAACCTGCGGTCTTTGAAAATTAAAGGTTTCTGTTTACATGATCCAAATCCTCTTTTAGCTTCCAGATGCCCGTTGTTACTGTGTAAGAAGGGGCCATAAGGGACTGAGGCCCATGTAAATTATCCCTACCTTGGGCCTTAGCCCTTGGCTCAACTAATTTTACATGGTCTTTTCTTCTCTCCCTTTCCTCTCCCTGCTCTTATTAGTTCCTTCTATCCACTTCCTAAGATATAGGAGCCGTGCTTGAAAGAATGAGTTTGGCTTTGTGTCAGTCCTGAACGGCCTTGGGGAGCCATGGACACGGTATTCCCTTAATCGCCTTGCCCTTAAGGCCGATTCATCACGTCACGTCAAGAGGATTTCTTCCATGCAATCAAATGGACCTGTTCACACCTAACTGTTCGTCACCGTCACGTCACCGATTCTTTCCAAGAATATTTTGACGTGATCGTACCATTACCGGGACGATACCAATGGTGAACGACACCCCCTCAACGGTAGGTCACTGATCAGCAGCCGCAGGAACCGGAAGTGCCGTTTCATCATGGGTGAAAAATTGATTTAACTTGTTAGTCCACGTGAAGAACTTTTGGACACGTCAAACAGGATATAGTGACAACTCATTCAAAGACAAACTATGGAATAGAATAGAACTAAACAAACTAGATAAGAAACTCAAAATTTATTGCACTTTTTATATTTGATGATAAAACTTTAAATTTTTATGAACCACTGATATTTCTCATTCTGTGATATTTCTTTGAATCAAAGCATGCCTTTCCTTTTTAAAGATTATAAATCACTGATAAATTTGAATCTGAACTCAGTGCACAGCTAATAGACGGGACGTGAACAGTGTGAATACAAGGCACAGTTGACGGAACGGTGACGTGACGTGATAAAACGGAGACGTGATGGGCAGCGTCAATCAGCTTTTACCCGTTATGGGGATCCTGGGGCTAGACCGTTTATTTTCCCCCATATATATCAGGCTCACCATAGCCTGTAATATTTTTTTCCCAGTCTAATTCCAGATATTCTAATTTCTACCACATCCCCGGTGCCTACCCTTCCTCACTTTAACTGCTCTTACAGGCAGTCTAAAAGTTCCATACCATCTTCCCCTACACCCACCTCTTCCTCTGCTCCTCGAACATGTGTCTCCTCCCCCATAAAACCGTTGTTTCTCAGATCTCCCCTCCAGAAATTCTTGAAGACATCCAAAATTTCCTAAAAATTACCCAAGAGAATGCTCTTCTCTCTCATCCACCGTCCAATCTCTTTACTTCCATTCCCTCTACATTCAAAGTAATTGCCGATACCCCTCCCCCTTCTCAAGCTCCCCCTACCCCTCTTCCCCCCACTATCCCCCAAAACACCCCATTCTCTCCTCCATGTGTAACATCCCCTCTTCTTTCCCCATTATCATTACTATTCTTACCTGCATGTTCACGGACCTTCCTTCCTCTCCTGGAATTCTTCTTGATACTTTACCACTTCCTCTGTTCACCTAACCTCATTCCTTGGATTAGCATTCTGCTGATGACATACAGTAAATTCTCCCATTCATATATTCCATAAACAGAAAGGAAGAAAAAATAGTGGAATCTCTTGGCCCACCTAAGATTTTGATCCTCAGGAAGAATACTCAGATCAGAATCAGTAAAACCTACACCTGAAACTGAATTGCTTCCCATGTGCGTTTAGTATTCAGTCGATATCTATTTATTTTAATTTTACAATAGCTGAAGTCGTCGTCGACACTAAGATAAGAAAATAAAGTAGGGTATGTCTTCGCACCATATGCTTAAAAAAACTGTGTGACGTAAAACAATTTCTAACACGACATACTCGTGCATAAAAACTTCGTCGTTTATAGGAATATTTTGTGAAGCTACAGAACTCAGTTACAAGAATTTATTTATTTCGCATATATTTTTCTTTCCTTTTATGCGAACTCATTCCTTGGCAAAGAATGTGTGTTTATATCATTTATTTATTGAACATTCTCTGCATTTAAGGCCATTAGCATCGTATTCAAAATACAGTGATCGGGTAATGCTTGGGGACGAAGCCCGTGTAAGGAATAATTCCGGTTCATAAGAGTCACGTGAGCATCTAGGTGGGAATGCAAAGATAATGGGGAAGGTGTTATGGGGGAGAATGGGAGCGAGAGGGGTGGGGGGAATCTGAGGAGGAGGATGGATTCGGCAATAGGAAAAAAAAGGGGGGGATTGGAGGGTGGGGAGGTCTGAGAAATAGAGGCTTTCTTGAGAAAAGGAGAAGTGGGGATAGATGACCGAGGAACAGAAGAAAAGGTGGCTGTAGATGATGTAGTAGATGGGGTGGAACATTTAGGCATAGGCAGTTATTGGAGTGTCTGGATTTAGACTGGAAAAAGGAATTTCATTGAAGAAGATATTTAGTAGTGGGAAGAGATACTGGGGGAGATGCTGAGAAATCTTGGTAAGATGGGAGGGAAGCGGAGTGCAGGACAGTTTTAGAATAGGTAAAGAAAGAAAAAACTCGTCGGCTTGCTTCCTGTCTGGCCTCACTCTACTAAGAACTACCTTAGATTCGAGCTTGTATACAATGTATTACGGGAGCCACCACAATTGGCACACATGCGTGACTGAGCAGAGCAATTTGAACGGCCATGACTAGGTTGGCACATAGAGGGCCGCGGGCTGTGGATCGACTGTGGCTGGGTGGCCAAAACGCTTCTGATATTGACGAGGAGTGGGGCCGATATGGTCTGACAGGTCAGGACACTCCAATATAAACTTCATGG
>NC_061826.1:38944565-38964565 GCF_019202785.1 Penaeus chinensis | reverse complement strand
AGACAACCTAATTCCTTTAACAGAAATTTGATACATGTTTTTGATGGGGAGAAATAATGCTCTAGACAGCTACTAATTTTCAAATATCTAAATCTATTTATTTTTTTCTTTAAATAACAACTTATATTCTATTACGAGGCCCGAGAGACAAATTCTCGGTTGTTATTGACACAACGTGCGAGTACACGCCAGCGCGGACAGAAAACGACTGATTACCTTTAAAACCGCATAATAAAAATTTGTTTATCTTCTAAAACAACATTTTTACCTGAATTAAAAACTGAATTTATTTTCATGGATCTATATTTTTCATGCGATAGAAAAAAATAATAACTAATTACTGAAGGCAGGTATGAAACGTTAATAATAACTTTAACACAACCACCGTCTTTGATTTGCACAGGACAAGAAGTAATCAATCCTCTGTCGAGCTGGGGTGACACGTCACAAAAAAAATAAAAGGAATATTTTGATAACTGGGAAAAAGAGGAGGAAAGGGTTAGGACGTAGCACTTCAGAAACCAGCACAAGTGTATTTTCACGTGAAAGAGGGAGGGATCTTTATAAGGATGTTTTAAAAGACGCGGAAAAATAGAAAAGGGCGCCGCTAGAGGGCGGCTACAGATAATGGTTGTAAAAAATGATGTAGGCCACGTAAGCCTTCTGTAAAAAAAAAAGAGAAGAAATAAAATGGTAAGAAGCTACAATTATTTACTTATTGAAATGGATGTTAAAAAATATGAATGAGCGTCAGGGTGTTTGAAAACACTTCCCGCTACAACATTATAGAGTGTACATAACTGAGGCTTTTAATAGAGAGGCCTATACTGCACCAGCGTCTACTGCAAACGCCAAAACACTATTTTCAATTTTAAGTAAATATATAATACTGTCAGCAAAAAATATATTTGTTTTTACATTTTTACAACCTGGTGTAGATGCAAAATATATAATTTATTTATTTTTTCAGGGACTGGAGGTTACACGACAGGGGTTTTCAATAATTTAACCTCATTATTCTGCACACACATGTTGTACCCATGAACCACGCCCCCTTTCGCAACGTGGACCAATGAGAATCACGGAGAATCACCGGACGGACTCAATGGAAGGCTTGTAATTGGCTGGAGGGCGTTGGAAGACGCTGATTGGATGAGGTACTGTTAAGGGCGGTACTGGGAGATGGCAGCTTCCCACTAAGCACAATCCGGTGACGGGCAGCGAACTGGAGGAAAGAAGAAAAGGTCATTTATTTATTTTGTCAGTATTTTTTGTACTGGTTATATGACCATCTTAATTATATACAGCAAGCATCAATCCTATCATATTCCACATAAATAAAGAAATAAGGGTACACGTAAAACGAACCCTATGTCAGGTTAAACAAAATATCAATAACCCCAGGAGGTCAAACGCAAACAGCCCGGCCTGGGTCGAAGGGAGGGAACCACGATGGCACTTACCGCAGTTGCCGAGCCTGTACGCGTGACCCTCGGGACAAGTGTGGCAGCAGAGCTGGGGATCGGCCTTGAAGCTGCTCTTGTTCTTGACGGGGAGAACCAGGGCAATGTTGTCGTAATCGATGAGGGTCATGAAGGCGTTGTCCTCGGTCACGGTGAACACGGCCTCACGCACCAGGTCGATGAAGCCGGACTGGTCGGTGATGTTGTACACGGGGGTGTCGATGGTGATGATGACCTCGCTCAGCTTGCTGCCTTCTTCATCGAGCTGCGGAAGGGGGGGATTGGGTTAAAAGGGTTTGCCTCGACGGTGGCATGTGAAAATATAAACGCATTAAAAAAAAGTATTTCTGATGGTTATGGCGTGATAATTAACATCACATATAATATCAACCCCCTCTTGTGATTCAATCGACTTGTTCTTCATATCTTTCTCTTAGTGTTTATTAACCAAGACTCCCTTTCTCTTCCCTATCTCCTATCACTAAACACCCAGCACCACTTACAGAGCTCTTGATCTGGAGGTCGCCGATGCCGCACTCCTCGGGGTAGGGGCAGAAGATGTCGTTGTACTTGTAGACGAGGCCATCGAACTGGTGCTGCAGGTTCTCGATGCTGGAGCGCTTGTACACGATCTTGAACTGCAGGTTGGCAGAGAACACGGGTACGATTTCTGCAAGAGCACAGGGAACATTAATAAATAAAATGCTGAACTTATAAAATATTTATCAAGAAGAAGGGGACGGGTTTGTAACGGACTATTCAAGGAAGGGGATGCAGATTTTTTTTTTTTTTGTAAACACTGTATCACAAGATATGAGAGCTATGGTGTGCTATGAAGAGGATGTGCTATGATGGTGATGGATGATGGTGATGATGATGGAGATGAGGATGGGGATGAAGAGGAGAAAGAGATGGGGTTATGGGAGTGAAATGGAAGACGCGTGCATAAAAAGGTAGAGAAAGTAAGTTGAAGGAGAACAACAAGATACGCACAAAAGAGAGAACAAAAAAAAAAAAAAAAAAAAAAAAAAACAGCGACAAAAACGTACGACTGAGGAACTCGGGTACAAACAAGTTAAAGTGTCAGAAGTGTTGTGTGTCAAGTTGCGGTGTCATGGCGCGGTACTCTGATCGAAAAAGGTTGTTAAAGTTCAATTCCTATCGAGGTGGACGTGGGCGATGACCCTTATAGACGGAGAATATTGAAGATAAAGACACGAGGGCAAAGAAATGCGAAACAAGAACAACCTTAACAAAGTGTAAGAAAGGAAAGAAGGGAGAAAATAGGAAAGAACGCGAGTCAAGAAAAACAAGAACAAGAAACGAAGAAGAACGAGAAACAGAACAAGTAAATGGAAAGACGTGATGACGAAACAGAAATCTCCTGTCAGTGATGTCCGCGTATTCTGACCTTGTCTCCCGCCTCGCCATGCAACGGCGTTCACACTCGACCTCGCAGGAAGCACCCCGAGAGGTCAGGTCACGTTATGGGTCATGAGGCAGAGAGGGCGGACGGGTGGGAAAGTGGGTGGGTGTGCAGGGGATTGTAGGAAGGGGGGGGGGGGGTGAAATGTCACGAGAGAGTGCCTGGGGGAGACTATTGAAACTGTGTTTATGGGAGTCAGGGTCGAAGAGGAGAGAGAAAGAGAGAAGAGAACAGAAGAGAGAGTAAGGACGGATATTAACATGAAAGCGAAAACCCACGGAAAGGTTGCAGAGCGAGAATTTTTGGCAGAGGTGAAAGATGTTTTGTTGCGTATTATGAACATTATCATTAAAACCACTTACAAGGCGAGTGTACGAGAGCAAGCATGTGTTTGAAGGAGGTGGAGTGGGGTAGGGGGAGTTGGGGGGCAAGCTGTCTATCTCCAGTCCAGTCTTGCGTGTGAGTCATTCATAAAACATGAATGAATGCATCAGGGAACATGCCATGCTCTAAATAAGCCCGCACGAAGCTCAGACTTTGAGTGGTGGGTCTACGACCGATGTCCGCAGAATATGATAAATCACCAGTCATATAGAACAATAAACAAGAACGGAAGAAGAAGAAGGGAAGGAGAAAAGAAGGAAAGCCAGAGATGGGAAGGAAGAGTCCAATAAGTGAAAGTCACTCCATTCACTCTGGACTGAACGCCTCGTAGTCAAAGGCGTCTCTTCTTCCTTTCGATAAAAATAAAAGAGAGAAAAATAAGAGGAAAAGCTAATGAAAAAGCCAATAATGGGCGAGAGAAGACCCGTTATTGAATGCGTTAAAAGTCACGTTGGCCGAAGGGGAGGAATTTAGCTTCTGTGAGAAAGGTTACGGACTCGCTTTGTGTGCGCAAACTAAATTCTTATTCTAAGTATTCTCTTGTCCTCTCCTTATTCAATTACTCTAATGCACGTTTTTGGTATTTTTATTCCTGCTTGTAAAAACGGGCTTTGAATGAGAGTGAAAGCTTTCCTCTATAAGGAAGGCTTCGAAGAAAGACCCTTTCCAAAGCCCTTTCAAATTTCGGTGCAGGTTACTTCAATAGCCTCTTCAAGGGATCCGAATATTATAGAAAAAAAAAAAAACTACCGAAGTAGTGGTTTCCTGCTTCTATTGATGAAGAAACCGAACCTCTTAATGTTATTTATAAGGAGAACTATAACGTGTGCACAGCGAGTCTTTGTTATGCAAAGAGGGACATGATCCGCGATAACACAGGTTTGCGGAAGGGGTTGAGGCGGGGAGGAAAAGGGGTGTGGTGGCGGCCCGATATCTGATGGGCGAGGTCAATACAGGTCGTGCGGACTCGGGGTGACCGGGTTTCACTTTTCTCGACCTTAGAGAAAAGAAAGAAACTGAAAGGAAAGCTGCCCTGGGTCGTGGAGAGGAAAGTGGCTTTGTTGAGTGTGAAAGAGAAAGGAAAAGTAATGTATGTGAACACACGGTCGTGTTTACATGTGGTGGGTAAAAAAATAAAAAGACGTGACTCGCTCTAGAATGGGTAACTG
The DNA here is from genome assembly GCF_019202785.1 of Penaeus chinensis. Taxonomy (NCBI): domain Eukaryota; kingdom Metazoa; phylum Arthropoda; class Malacostraca; order Decapoda; family Penaeidae; genus Penaeus; species Penaeus chinensis. The sequence goes on along the minus strand of NC_061826.1, from coordinate 38,960,123 downwards.
TCGTTTAACATACGGGTGAATGAATGAGTAGAAAAAACTGATACCTGACAAAGTCTAAAGAATATCACGCTAGAAAGGTGAGAAAAGAAAAAGACGGAGAGGAGAAAGTGCGTAGTAACAAGAAGAATGTGGGCGTGAAATGCTTGTGTGGGCGCGCGAGGGGAAGGCAAGAGACCCAGGGGTAAGGGGGTGAATAGGGTCATGTTTGTGAGAGCGAGAGAGAGAGAGAGAGAGAAAATATTCTGCAGTCGGATTCCATGAAGCGAATAACCGATAGAATGATGTGCATTTATATTTTTGTCTTCTGGGTCAATTGTCATCTTGTGCGCCCAGTCTTGGCCCGGCCTTTCACAACAGGGGTGCAAGAAAGTGTGAGCCTTATGGCCTGTGAGCATAGAGGCGACATCGGGCCATCAAAGACCCACGAGGATACCATCGGAGAAAGTCTCCGAGGACATTGCATTGGAAGATGGGTCGATCTGTCACCTGTCGAACGGCGTGATCGACAGCTCGAGTGGAAGTGCCAAAGGATGATAAGACGTCCTGAAGTTACAGCTCAAGCGACGCCAGTCTTTGCGACCGAAGAGCTGGCGTCGGGAGCCTAATAAGGCGAGGTTAGAAAACGTCTTTGGGCGAAGAGGCACAAAGGGAGAGGCATCCCGGAGGAATCTTTGGCTGAGGAGAATATTAAGCCTTCGTGTGCGCGTAAGTGTATGAGTTGTGACCTCAATAAGGGGCTGTGCCGCTTGTTAACACAGTGCTAGTCTGGCATGGCCCCGAGGGAATGGCACAATGCATGAGTCTGCATGTAAAGTTGTCTGGCGAGTCTGGGAACACACGCTTGCCATGCATAACACACATGCCAAAGCACAGGCTTCCGGGTGTCATGAAAAGTGGTGCTGGGAAAGAAAAGGGTTCGAAGGCAAGACTGTGGATGACCCAAATTCCACGAGCATGTACGAGGAAGGGAAAATCGAACCCAAAAAAGGATAAGAACGAGGCTAAAAAAGAGGCGAGAGGTGAAAGGCATAATGAGGGAAAGGGACAGGGAAATAATCTTCCTAACGCAAGGGTGTCGGGGGGAAAGGAGCAAGAAGCTTGTGTGTCTTGGAAGAGTCTCAAGTAAGACGGGTCACAGCATCAGCTGGCATGGATTAGGGGCGGGGGTAAGGGGGATGTTGAGAGGGGGTGGGAGGGAGCAGGAGGGGTAGTGAGAGGGGGTGGGAGGGAGCAGGAGGGGTAGTGAGTTGGAGGAGAGGAAGTGGGAGGGGACAGGAGGGGGTAGGGAGTTGGGGAGAGGGAGAGGGGAAGGTGCAAGTTGCAACTGATGGAGGAGAGGAAGGGGGGGGGGAGGAAACCGGTCGGTGGTGTTTAGTGTTTACTTTCTCGGTATTCTAGACTCTTAGAGATAGAAGGTGGGGGGGGGGGGGGGTAGAGCGTTTTAAGGAAAACAGCGCCGCTCGCCATGAAAGTCCTTTGTGAATTTCCAGTAGGAAGAATTCGCATTTCAAAAGAGAGAGAAAAGGATAATGTAAATCTGGAGTTGATTAGGCATGGCGAAGGTACTGGAAAGCAGATATGAACATGTATGTTTGCACGTACACACGCATACATAACCATTTCCTTTATGTGTGCGTGTGTATGTGAGCAAGCTTATCAAGAGGAATGACCAAGCAAGAGACGGTCGGTGAAGGTTGTTTGTTGTGACCTCGGTTTGACCTCGTTTGGCATCGGGCACGGATCCAAGTGGACGCCAGCGCACTCAATCTGCCGGAGCTGAGTGGGAACCCGGTATACGAAGACCGAGAAAGGTGTGTGAATGTGAACAGTGGAGATTTTGTGAAGACTAGGCCTACCCAACGAGGAAATAGATGGGTGATATCTATCAAGGGAATAGGGTGATGGTGAGTGTCGATGACCTATCGAGAGAGCGAATGGGGTAGAAGGGTAAGGGTCAAAGGTCTATACAGCGAACGAATGATGGATTAAGAAGTGCCCAAAGCCTATTTTTACAAAGGAGTAGATGATTTTACGGTGATGGCGATGGTGAAAATCGTGTAGCGAGTTAGTAAGAATAACAAATTGGATGAGATAAAATACCATTTGTTTACAAGCGCGAAACAAAAGAACAGAATAGAGAACACAGACTGCTGCAGTTCGTGTCAAGAACCTCCATGTTTATGTGAAAGTCAAATGGTGATTTTTTCCCCTTCCTTCGCATTCTTTTTTGTTTCATGACTCTATTGCTGGTCAAGGTACATCATTGCAAAATGTGCAACCTGATTTGTAATTATGTAATCCGATAGAATCAGCAGCAGGGAAAGAGAAAAAGGGAGAGGTGAAGGGGAAGGAAGTGGAAGATAAAGGATAGAAAGAAGAAGCGAGAAGAGGAGACGAATAGAAAGAATAATAATACGAATAGAAGGAGGAGGAAAAAGAGTAAGAAAAAGAAAAACGAAACGGAAAAAAAAAAACGAGGAAGGAGACAACCAAAGAAGGAAAATAGACCGCAAGGAAAAAAAATGTAGTACATTATCGTACTTCTTGCATGCGGCTCGGACTTTCAACCGCCACTCGAACTATTATCTTAACGACTTATTAGCTGTTGGTCATCGTGTTCGGTCGTCGGCGCTGTTACGTCACGACAGACACGCCAACGTCTAATAAATCCTTTTGCAAAACTCTAATTACTAGTGGAGAGAGAAACAAAGCGAGAGAGAAAGGAGTGCAGGAAATGGCGATAGAGTGGGTGAAATAATGAAAAAAATGGAGAATAAATTATGCGCCAGGTTGGTGAATGATTCTGATGGCGAGTAAGAGAAAGAGAGAAATAGAGAGAACAAATGACTGAATGAATTAAATGAATGAATGAATAATAATAAACTAAATAAATGAACAGAATGAATTAGACACCAATACCAAAAAAACCCTTGCATGCCCCACTTACCGTAACACTCGGGGGCCTTTCCAGCGGGAGCCCAGATGCCGCCCTGGTCGCAGGAGTACTTGGGGGCAGGCTTCTCGAAGAATCCGTAGCCGAGCTCGCAAACGGCCTCGCACATGGATCCTGTAGGAGGAGAGGGAGGGGGGAAAAACACGGCGTTAGAGACATATAGACTGGGAGAGGAAGGGATGTAGGGATGTAGGGTAAGGGAAAAGGGAGAGTAGGTAGGGGGTAAGGGGAGAAAGAGAGAAAAATAAATAAGAAAAAAAAGAAAGAATATGGGTGGAGACAGGAGCAAAACAATACAAAAGGGAACAGAAACAAAATACTAGACCTCAATGCATGACAGTCTGGCATGACACAAGCCCAATGGTCTAAATCCAAGCCATCAACGCTCGTATTGTGCATGACAACTCACATCCTGTCATGCAAAAGTGGGAAAGAGGAAACATAACAAAGTTTCCCCTCCACCATTTAATACTTTCCCTTTTGCAATAACACCCTCCAGGCTTACCTCAAGGGGCTGCTACAGTATCCACCCTGATTTCAACTTTTTTTTTTCTTTTCTTTATCCAGCTGAGTCTCAAATTATCCCTCTTACTGAAATTTCCTACTCAACTTCCCTCCCGCTGAGCAGGCAGCATTTTCTCCTACTTGCTGCTACGTACAGAGAGCTGGATAGGACTAAGTGGCCTACTTTAGATGGATGTACAGAGAAACCTGTTCTTGGGAAGTGCTACTGTGAAGCCTTTCTCTATTACCTTCTGTCAAGCTGCTGTAGTTCTTTCAATAAGTAATAAGTAGGAAGTTTTTATTCACTGATTGATTCACATTGTTATGCTAAATAAGTAGAAATATTGGATAGTAATTTGACGAAATGCCTCTAAACTACACTATAATTCATATTACTAATCAGGGTGCTTTAACTTTCCAAGTCAGAGCATCCTGAATTTTTGTCCCATTTCTACCCTAAATACTCTTGCTATTCACCCTTAGTTTTGAGAAATGTTACAAATCCTTCCCTTCCTTTCCTAATAAGGGGATCCCTGTTTCACCCTCTTCTTACCACCCTAATTCACCCTATTTATTTAAGCAACTCTTCCTTTTCCCTGCACCCTAGTGAACTCACCCTTGCTCCAGGTGACTTCCCCTTCCCCTTCCCTTGCGAACTAACCCTTGCTCCAGGGAACTTCCCCCTTTCCCTTCACCCTAAGTAAACTCACCCTTGCTCCAGGTGATCTGGTTGTCGCAGGAGCCATCGTGGACGACTTCGGAAACACCTCGGCAGGTAGAGATGGTGTGGATGGGCGTCTCGAAGTTAGGGCAGGTCTCGACGTCTGCAGGAGAAAGATAAAAAAATAAAGGTTAGCTGGGCTTCGGTGGCATGGAATTGTATGTTATTATTTATTTACTTTATATTTTGGTGTCGTTTTCTTGACAGCTTTGTGAGGGTAGACATTTTTATCGCGTAGCAACTTTTTTCAGATTACACGAAGCAGAAAGGAAGACGGTAAAAAAAAATCATCACTTGTTTTCATTCCACTCATACAAAAAAAAAAAAAAAAAAAAAAAAAAAATCATAATACCGAAAACAGCAATGTTAATAACGATAATGATAACCAGGAGAAGACGGGAAGAGAAAACTCCATACCTCGTTGCCATTCATGAAACTTCCACTCCCTCTCTCCCCTTCCCTCCCACTCTCCTCCTCCCTCCCTTCCCTCCCCCTCCCCCTCTCTCCTCTTCTCCACCCTTCCCCCTCTCCCTCCTTCCCCCATGCAACGCCAGGGTCGCCATAAGCCAAGGAACCTGGTCTAACGGCGTCCTCATCCCGGGGCGAAAGGAGTCTTCAACACGACTTAAGGTGAAGAGAGGAGGGAAGACGAGGAAGGAGGGAGGAGGGGAGAGGCCATCCCTTCCTCCCTCCCTCCCTCCTTCCCTCCCTTCCCCCCTCTCTTCTTCTCTCCGTCCCTTCCCTCCTCCCTTCTTATCCCCTCCCCCTCCCCCTTCTCCTGGCGCTGCAGTCAAGGAGAACTGCATTTTTTTTACAGCTTATGACGAATATTTTCGTTTCTTGACGACGAAGTAAAAGTGGTTATGATGATGATGATAAAAACTAATAATAATAATAATAATAATAATAATAATAATAATAATACCCAAATTTGTGCAACGCAATTTCAATAATATCAATAAAAAATAAATAATAATGGTAAGTAAAATAATAAAATTAACAATAACAAATACAACAAAAAACAAACAAACAAACAGGTGGACATTATTCAACTAGCATACTGTTGTGTTCGGACCCACTGACCACCACACAGACCCAAGGCGCTACAAAGTACAAATTGATACTTTGTTAAGGCGATACGAACTCCCCCCCCCCCCACACACACATACAGAGGACCACAGCCAAGCCTCCATCGGGTATAGGGCACAAGGTCGTGCGATACGTCAATGGAAATCACGATAGATAAACAGACAGACAGATAGGTAGATAGACATATAGAAAGACAGATGGGTAGATAGAAATAGAGATAGACTGATAAATAGAGGGAGAGAGAGAGAGAGAGATAGAGACAGAGAGAGCAAGAGGAGTTAAAACAGAATGAATAAAAGCAAAAAGAAAAAAAAGTATAATAAAGAAAACAACGGGAAATCCAGTGAGACAAAACAGAAAAAAATGAAAAGAAAACGAGAGAATAGAAACGAAAGAAAACGTGAAAATTAAGAACGAAAGAAAACGGAACCTCAGACCACGTGTGAAGGCCAACAGCTTTCGTATAAAATCTCTTTCTTATCTCCATAGTAGCTTCAACAAAATCCAAGGACAAAAAAATACATGAAAACAAAACACTCCTTTTAAACACTGGTCTCTACAATGCGATGGCGTGACCCTCATACGACAGAATTTTGCTACGTTTGTCATTGTAGTCGAAGTGGTCAAGATGCCTGTTTGATAATGGTGATGATGATGATGATGGCGTGGAATTATCTCATGCAAGAAACAGCTCTTGCAACATTTAAATGGGCTTGCATGTCATTTAATGTGCAATTACCGCAGAATGTAACCCTATTGTTTTTTGATAAGCTAAATCCTCTCTTCTGCCCACCCCCCTTTCCCACCCTTGGCTATGAACCTTTAGCGATGACTTTGCTGAAACGAGTTGAAATTGCTGTGAAGATGATTTTTAGTGATCGCAAGACTCTCGGGTTGCATAATATGCATATTAAATTACTGGGATATAAGATGTGTGTGGGGAAGGGGTGCCGAAGAGGAGGAGGAGGAGGAGGAGGAGGAAGAGGAGAGAGAGAGAGACAATTAATATTAGAAACACACGTTCTTAATGCTTCCATCCAAATGCGTGTACTGATCAGTATTCAACCCATGTGCCAATATTTACATTTACACGATTATATATCCACACGAGCTCTTCGTAAACGCAACAGCAGCTGGGTCACTCGCCTGCTTCTCTCTAACCACATCATTAAGGAAACAACGGGCCTCTTATGCACAGTGTATCATCACACAGCCTAAGGGAAACCGAGCTTATATAATAGCGTGTTTAGCGAAAGTGTTGAGCCCAGTGTGGTAAATAAATAGATAAATAAATAAATAAATATGTTTTATGCACCACTGAAAAATACATGAAAAGATATTCATGGAAAATATTGATACCTGCGTAAATAAAATTCCGTAAGACAAAAATGACAATGTTCGTAAGTACGGACCGTTGTGATCATGACCGATTTTTTTTTTTTTTTTTTTACACACGTCTTCCATGATTGATGATGTCTGTGGATAGGCCTATGGAACTGACCCTCCCTCCTCCCCCTTTTTTTCGACTGACGTAAAGAGAGCAAAGTAATTAGAGAGGGAGAAAGAAAGAGGTTTTGATATGGTTACGAAACGCCACCAAGACCATAACCAGCTAAATAAATAAACGTAAGAACGGAATACATGTATGAACTATTTACAAAATAAAGCAAGCAAAATCTAAGCCCCCCAAAACATAACACAAATAAAAAATAAATAAACAAATAAAAATGAAAACAACAACAAAAAACGAAACACTCCCGAAACCCCATAAAATCCCCCTCCCCCCTCTCCTGAAATAAGTCTCGTTTCCCGCCCCGCCGCAGCCCCGTTCCGCTCGGTTCCCGCCAGCCTCGCGCCGGGCGGGTATCGGCGGCATACCCAGCGGCGAAGCGAACTGTTACGCGGGTACGAGGGTCAAGTCCACGAGTACCCGCCCACAAGGAGGAAGTGTTATGCGCAGGCGGGCGGGTGGGGGTCATCTAAGCTCAAGTGGAGGAGTTTGAGGGAGAAAGGGAGAAAGGAAGAGGGATGGAGAGATAGAAAATAGGGTGGAATAGGAAGGGAGACGAAAAGGGAGACGGATAAATTGACAAATAGATAGGATGCAAAAGGAAGGGAGGGACGAAGAAGATAGATAAATAGAAAGAGAAAGAGAAAATTGGAAATAAGAGAGAGAGAGAGAGAGAGAGAGAGAGAGAGAGAGACGGAGAGTCGGTTTTAATTAATATCAGAAGACGTCGAGACAAAAAAATAATAACGTGTTTTTGTTGCTGTTTCTGTTGTTGTTGCTGTTCATTCCTCGTCCCTCGTCCCTTCATGCAAATTTATCGCCATTACTATTCTTTCCACAGAGAGGAAGGAGCGTGAGAATCTATCGCCAGAAATCGCACGCGCCGACAATGTGTTCCAGCTTTCTCAAGGATGTTAGAACTTGTCTGTTTTTCGTGAAGAGCGTGAACATTAAATTCGGTGTATTTTTCCGTTATACGTTGCTGCGTGGCTGTTACTGGAACTATGTTAGAAAATGAAAGGGTCTAATTCAAAGCGAAACGGCCTGCAAAGTTTCAACATGTCGAGTTTGTGACGATTCCCTTCCGCTGTTTTTTTTTTCAATTCTCAACCCTTCCTCTTATTCTGTCTCATTTTTGTTGGTCTCTCACCCGTTTGCTTATTCCTTCTAATATATCTCTCATTCATTTTCCTTTCCTCCTTCCTATCTCTCCCCCTTCTCCCTCCACCTTCCTATCTCCCCCTTCTCCTTCCTCCTTCCTATCTCTCCCCCTTCTCCTTCCTCCTTCCTATCTCCCCCCTTCCCCCTCCTCCTTCCTATCTCTCCCCCTCTTTCGCCCTCCCCTCCAACCCCGTTACCCAGCATCGGGCATCGGGCATCTGGGCGCGCGGCGTGGCTACTACACATGTGCGCTGGAATGCCCGAGCGGCGAACCACGACCTACATCGCACGACCCGAGAAGAACCACAGAGAACCGCCCTCGTCATCACCATCACCATCATCTTCTCCCGCCTCCCGATTTTTCCTGAACTCTTGGGAGGGGGAGGGGGAAGGGGGAGGGGATGGGGAGGGGAGGGGAGGGCAGTGGGAGGGGAGGGGGGTAGGGGAGAAAGGCGCGGGGTTAATTTTATTGGTTTGCTTTTATTTATGTCCATTTATAGATCATGTAATGAAAACATGTCCCAAAAGTTGAATCCTCAACCTTAAAGAAAAAAACAGACAAACAATTACTTTTTTTTCTTCTTCTTATAAATCATAGAAGGGACTCACTACGAGATCCTGAAGATGGGCGGGTCATGGGGAAGGAACCTTTACCTTTCCTCATTTTTTCATTTATTTATTACCCATTCTCCGTCTCTCTTCATAAATTCCAAGTGGCCCCCAAACCACACGCGGCCATTGTCTCCCTATCAGAAAAAAAAAATCCCTCACCCCGGAAAACAGCGGGAAGGGGGGGGGGGGGGAAGATAGTGGATGAAGGAGGAGGAGAAGATAGTGGGGGAGGAAGAGGAGGAGGAGAAGATAGTGGAGGAGGAGGAGGAGGAGATAGTTGAGGAGGAGGGGGAGGGGAAGGGGAAGGAGAAGATAATGGGGGAGGGGGTGAAGAAGGAGAAGGGGGAGAAGATAGTGGGGAGGAGGAGGAGGAAGAGGGGGAGAAGATAGTGGGGGAGAGGGGGATGGGGATGATGCAATACGAAGAGGCAGACAAATTCCCGATCTTCAGTGAAAACAAGTTCCTTGGGTTGTTGTGTGCATCGCAACAATTACTTTGCGACGTAAACACTGCGTCAAGAGAGAGAATCCGGGGTCGTAATATTACGAGAACGCAATTTTTGAAGGGGGTACTTTTGGTGGAGCAAATTAGGTCGTTCATTGTTGGAAGTATGCAGCAAGGACGGGTGCGAGGAGGGGGAGAAAGAGGGGGGAGAGTAGAATCGGAGGGGTAAGGGGGAAGGAGGTGGAGAAGAGTTGAGGGGAAGGGGAGGAGAAAGAGAGGAGAGGGGAAAGGAAGAGTGAAGCAGACTGGGTAAAAGGGAAGGGGAAGGTGGAAGAAGAGAGAAAGAGAGGGGAGGGAAAGGGGAAGGGGGCAGGGGAATACGCCATCAGCCGCTCCGGCGTGGCTGCCGGCGGGCGAGTGAGTGACCCACAGCTGGAGGCGAAGGCGAAGGCGGGGAAGGGCGGCGGGTTGGAGACAGACACGCTGCCGGATCACTTGTATAACGAACGCGTACTCTTACTGTATAACGAACTACATAGCGAACACGACTGCTGCTTATCGTAACGGACATGTGCTGGTTACAATACAAAGAGCTGTGTAATGAAGGTGGGCTTTATAACGAAGGTGGGCTGGCCGCTGCACAACGAACTCCAGAGCGTATGCGTTGCCTCGAGACCGACACCTTCGCGTTCCAAAAGCAAAAGGGAGTTAGCGACCGAATGGATGCAGACATGTGTGGATTTTACGACAGCGGGGAAAGGGAGAATGTAGAGCTTCTGCCGAAATTTAATTTTATTACTTTTTTTTTTTCTTACTTTCAAACGATAGTCGAACAGACGCTCTAACTTGCTTAATAGAAACAAGACTCACATTTATTTACCAGTGCTCGAAGGCACGAAATCCCGGAAGCTAGCTTAACTTCCTCAAGCAACCTACCGTCTGCTTGAATGTAAACGATCCCTTTGTTGACACACCGACCACCGCAACTGCACCCAGATAAACGAACAAACAGATATCCGGAAATACGAACAGGAAAAAAAAGGACCTTAACAACGGCTCCAAAACACTCTCGTGACTAAAAAGTGCCGAGTTCCAACCGCAAAACATTACACACTCGCGCTTATTAAAGTATACTAACCTACTTCACAGTACCCGTTTACTCTGGCTGTCGGAAGCAACGGCGGGAGGAACAGGCTTGACGAGAGCGGGAAAAAATAAGGGGCATGGCCACGTTTCAGAACGTTTTTTTCATAATTAATATTAATTTATTATCTTTATATCGTTATGTTGAATGGAACGGATACTCCAATCGAAGAGCGTTAAAAAAAAGAAAAAGAAAAAAAAAAAGCCCTCCACCTCCATCCAAGAAAAGAAAGAAAAAAGAAAAAAGAAAACAGAAAAAAGAAAAATAAAAGAAAAGAAAAAGAAAATAATATCCAAAAATCATCTGTGTACGGCCTACCCAAATCACTCACGCAGTCGCTGCCTCCGTGACACCGGCTCGGCTGTGCCCTCAGGGGAGAGTCTCCAAAGGGCATGGCAGCTGAGATTAAGCGGCAGCAGGTGCGGGAACGGCAGGCAGTCAAAAGGGCACGGCAGGTGTCTCTCGGAAGCGACACCTGTACCGGCCTGTGAAAGGAGTAGGTCATGCCATGGACGAAAGCATATGTAATTTGTATGTGTGTGTGTGTGTGTGTGTTTGTGCTTGTGTGTGTGTTTATGAATGTGTGTGTGTGTGTGTGTGTGTGTGTGTGTGTTTCGTATGCATGTGCAGACGTGGTTATATGTATACCTGTATATATACGCAATTTCGCGTCTCCGTATGTGTACCTACGGATATGCACGTACATACTTTCGTGTGCGTGTGTGTACATCTACCCGCTCAACGTTGGCCCGACCGAAGTCCAATTAAGCAAGACAATGGCGCTGATGATAACCCATTCCCCGTGCCCTTGTTCTGTACCGCCAGGGGGAGGGAAGGGGGGGCGGGGAGGAGGGTATGAGGCCAAAAGGGGAGGGGGTATGAGGCCAAGAGGGGAGGGGGTATGAGGCCAAGAAGGGGAGGGGGTATGAGGCCAAGAGGGAGGGGGTATGAGGGCAAGAGCGAGAGGAGAGGAGGGTATGAGGGCAAGAATGAGGAGGGAAGCAGGAAGATACAAAGACGAGAATGAGGAGGGAAGTAGGGTATGAGGGCAAGAGTAAGAGAATACAAGGGTATGAGGGGTGAAGGGGAGGTCGCACGGGAGGTTAGGAAACAAGGGTCCAAGGAAAAATAGAAACCCAAGGCCATTGCAGTGTTGTTATTCTTGCCGGATGCTGGCAAGGGATGCAACACACACACTTGAACACTTCTCTCGCGAGCTGTTGCCAGTGGAAGAGTGCAAAAACTCGTTCGCACGGAGGAAGCGAGCGGCCAGGTGAGGCGAGAAGTGGGGGGTGGGGGTGGGGGAGGAAGGGAGGGGGAGAGAGGGGAGGAAGGGAGGGAGAGAGAGGGGAGGAAGGGGTCAGAGGTGGAGCAAGGATGAGGTGAGGGGTGGTAGGGGGTAGGAAAAGGGGGAGACAGGAAACTAACTTACCCCCCCTCTCCCCCCGAAAAAGTCTTTCATTCAGATCTATTGGTAAACCTTCCTTTGTTGCTTTTTTGAGGGGTAGGGACGAGGAGGGGAAGGGGGGGGGGGGGGGGAGAAATTACCTCGCCACTAACTACGTCTTAATAAAGCAATAAGAGATGAAGAGCGATAAATCGAGAAATTAAAAGTACGAGAAACAATAGCCATATCATATAAAATTATAAAAGGAGAGATAAAACGAAACGAAATAAAATAATAAAAAAGTGAAATTTAAAGAAGATAAACCAGAGAAACCGACAAAATTAAATAACCAAGGATTTCAAATGAACATGAAAAAATAGAGAGAAAAAAATGTGAGAATGTCAAACAATATACTGAGAATAAATGAGATAAAAAAAAACAATAACGAAACTAAAAGAATAATTTCTGCAAAACCGCAATCGTTGGTAAACACTTTTCTTTCTCTTTATCGCCGAAATTACGTCACATTGCAAAGGTCATTATGCAAGACTGGGTCTCGATCTCACACTATCATCTCGGAAGCTTTGTTGACCCGGTCATTGGAAGGGGGAGGGTAAAAGGGGGGGGGAGTAGTAGTAGTAGGAGTAGGAGGAGGAAATGGGAGGGGAAGCGGGGAGAGAAAGTTAGGAAGAGAGAAGGGAAGAGGGGAGAAGAGGAGGAAATGGGAGGGAGAGAGGGGAGAGCGGGCTGGGAGTGCAGAATAGGGGGTTCAGAAGGGAGAAATAGGAGAAAGGGAATAGAGGAAGGGAGAAGGGAGGGAGTGGGGGAGAAGACGAGGTTTGACAAGGGAGGAAAAAGGGGGGGAGGGGGGGAGTGGGAGGGGGTGTGGCGTCATGTCGTTCATGGAGAGAGCGTTACGTCCGTCCTCTCAACTCCATGACTGGCTGCCCGTCATGAGAACTGTTTTATAAACGTGATCGTCCTTCGGGTATTATTCAATTACTGACCCACTGACTTCCGGGTGATAGAGTGAGACGCAACTTCTATGTTATTAAAGTCTTATATAATTCTTGGCTTTATATGTCTTCGCGTCGGTCGAAAAGTCATCGATATCTTGTTCCCCTTTCACGTTGAAAAACAGCTTCGGGCAGTGTGCAGCTGTACATGCTGAGGCCTCCTGCGCAGTACAATACCGTGAACGCATAAATAAAACTTTCTTTTTTTCTATTTAACTCTCTCCCTCCGTCTCTCTTTTCGCATGTCTGTTTCTCTCTCTCAGTCCACAACTGGACCATGTGGTTAGGTGTATGAGAACGTACACAGCATGTGGTTATGCGAAACATGTAGGGTGCTGTCTCAACACGCCCTTCTAAACACCGGACACGCCCGCGGTCCTGCGTAAGCTACCACGCCCACGACAAACCCATGGGCGTGAAGGGAAAGGTGTGGTCTTGGGAGGGGTCCGGGCCCTTGTAGGCTAACGTGAACATTTTCGACGAACATAGTTACGCTACAGAGCAAGAGAGCGATACACAGCAAGAGAAAAGGAGAAAGAGAAAGGGGAGAGGGAAGGAGGGAGGGAGGGGAGGGAAGAGAGAGAGAGAGAGAGAGAGAGAGAGAGAGAGAGAGAGAGAGAGAGAGAGAGAGAGATTATTATAGTCCTTCCCTCTCTCACTCCCTCTATCTATATCACCCTTTAGCTTTAGGGTGTGGTTCTCGGTTACCAAGTGTGAGAGTGATGGCCCGGGACGGTTAGTGATATGGAGGACTGTTTTTAGCATACTGTTGTTCCAAGGAAGGTCAGAGAAGGTCACCCCCACCCCCCAACCCCTGATGTTTGATTGCACTCAAGGACAAGTGGGCGGACATAATAAAAGTTAACAAAAAAGAAAAAAAAAGAAAAAAAAAAAGAAGAAAAACAGACATAACTCCTTTGTTTCTATCTGTCTCCTTCTCTGGCGTCTCTCCCTCATTCTTTGTTCACTATATCCCGAATCACTATTAACAACAACAATAAACATCAAAACAATAGCAAAATAAATGGTTCAACCCGACATTTCTATAAAAGAAAAAGAACAATTGAAACCCGATCGGCTTTTGAATTCTTTCTCCATCTATTTTCTTGTTCTTTTCGAACACGTCTTCCAGAGACTTCCGAGAAAGCCTCTTCCGCTCGTTACTGCCTTTCGTCGGGCACGACCTCTGAACCTCCTGTTTGTCTGCCCTCGCTCTCTCTCTTTCTCTCTTTCTCTCTCTCTCTCTCTCTCCTTCGAATCTCCCTCGATCTGTTTCTTCGTTTTTGAATAATTGAAAATAAATAAATGGACAGAAATAAAATAAAATGGGAGAGAGAGAGAGAGAGAGAGAGAGAGAGAGAGAGAGAGAGAGAGAGAGAGAGAGAGAGAGAGATCGTCATTTTCAAGTTCCGGGTTCCATGAAAACCGCAGTATGCTAATCGTGGAGACCAATCAAATTGCGATGAATGGCATTTGCTCCGATCTCTCGTATTATGATTGGCAGATTTTCTTTTTTTTTCTTTTTTTTTTGGGGGGGGGGGGGAGGGAGGTAAAGGAATTCATGACCGAGTTCTTCATCTCTGTACGAATATTTTCGTCTTCGCAAAATGTGGTGGAAATGTCGACCATTGGGGATAATAGGCGTCAATATAAATATATTTAAAGAAGGAAAACACAAAGAAACACGCAAACAACCACCACGATGGAATAAACGTGACATTACATATATATATATTTCTTGTTGGTATCATTATAATCATTATACTGTTTGCATTATTCGGGAACGGCAGGTGGGATGCCCACGAACGTGTCACTCATGACCTCGAATTACAAAACCCATTTCTTCTTTACTTAATTCATGTTCTATTCATAATTAAAGCCTTTCACTCGGTATGACATTCTACTTTCCATCAAGTTTTGGGACGAGGAAAATGATAAAATGCAAAATCACTGTCACGACCGAAAAATATAAACCAAAGTCGACATAAACACGTTCGGATACCGACCATCAAGAAAATAGCGGGAAAGCTGATCTCAACACGTCTTCGCATTACAAAAATCAATAACAATAACGTTTCGGATGATGACAATGGACAACAGTCTAATCATACAGCGAGTTCAAAAGGCCGTGAATGATAATAGCAATTCTAACTGAATCTAAATGCCGCGTCCAGCATAAACAGTAAATGTAATGACCACACGGAATGGCAGTTATGTCGCATTATTTTTTTTTTCACTTACTTCCGCCATGTCGAATAATCATAAGCTCATCCAAGCAAGGTAAGAAAAAAACACGATTCACTATTATTAAAAATAGAAAAAAACTCAACGAAAGAGCGAAAATTGATAATAATGAGAACGATTTAATCACAACTCTCACCTTTACGAATAATGACTGATACCCTCATTGGTGAGCGGAGAAATTTTCATTGTGAGAAATTACCAATTATAATACGTCCATTGGAAAGTATACAGACTGAGATGTATAAAAAAAAAATGAAAAGAAAAAAATAATTATTGAAATATATAATTAGAATAAAAGATAATAATAAAAAAAAAAACGCTTTTATTCCGTCATCTTATCCAACCTACGCCCACATCGTGACCAGATGGCATCACCCACCTCCCGCCCACGCCTAGACGATGGGCGTATACGGACGGGCGTAACGCATGACATGACTCCAGATATCCGTATATTAGATGGCAACGAAAAATCATTTATGCAGAAGAGTCTCCTAATGCCGCGAAATTCCTGCGTCCCGATGCGTGAAGCCGAACTTTGAAATTGATGTTGGAAATCGGCGGTGACTGACAACGTTATCCATAACTGAATGGTTCCGTTTTCCCGATTTGCACGCACGCACGCACGCACACACGTGTACATATATATATATATATTGTAGTGGTACATAATACTCATACATATTACCCGAATAAAGTTGCGACACGATATCACTCTACCTCACTTTTGTTGACTTCAGTCGTATGATTTCGATCTCGATAACTTACCTGAAAG
>NC_061826.1:38924565-38942065 GCF_019202785.1 Penaeus chinensis | reverse complement strand
GAAAATCGTAGAGAGAAAATGAGAAAATAAAGGACGGAGAGAGAAGTGTGTATGGAATGCCGCACCACTGTCTAGGGGTGCCATAGCGGCTTCCCTCGGGTTATAGGCAAGTTTTCGAGTTCTCTTACAGAGGATGTTCAGGAATGGGTATAGAAGAAAGAGTAAGGTAGTAGAGAGGGAGAGAAAGAGAGAGGGGGTGGAGGGAGGGAGAAACAGAGAGAGAGAGGGCGAGAGGGAGAGAAGGAGAGGGAGAGGGAGGGAGAGGGAGAGGGAGAGAGAGAGAGAGAGAGAGAGAGAGAGAGAGAGAGAGATAGAGAGAGAGAGAGAGACAAAGTCAAGAGAGAAAAGACCCGTGAAACACCATCTCGAGACCTGCTCGTCACCACAACTTCGCACGAAATGTCAACACCATGACACCTTCAGACGAGAGGTGGTTGTTTGTCCTCTTTCTTAGGCTTCCGTCGATGTGGTTTATGCCTCCCCTTCCTCCCTCCTCTCTCTATCTCTCTCTCCACTTGCCCCCCTCCCCCCCTCTCGCTCTCCCCTCCACCCCTTCAGCACTAAACCCTTCTGCAGCGTACTACCTGTACCGCCCGGGTTCGTCGCGAAGGTCGGTTGAGGTGTGGTCCGAGGCTTCGAAGACCGCACAGTGTTATATGAAGGGAGGTGTGTGCGTGGGTTGGTTCGAATGCCTGTGTGCTGTGTTGTGTTTGAGTGTAATTAGCGTGTGGGTCTTCTGTTTGAGTGGAACGTGTATCTATTTGTGTTGGTGTATTTGTATGTGTTCGTGTATTTGTGTGAGTGTAGTTGTATGTGTTCGTGTATCCGTTTGCATCAGGGTGTGTATATGTGTTCGCGTATGTGTGTTTGATGATATATGGGTTAAGTCTAGGTCAGAGTGTTGGCCAAGGGCGTGAGTGTCTTTGTGTATTAGGGACCACACCCGAAAGACGAGGCGCCGAAGAGAGACAGAAAGACTACGAGGCAAATAAGGGTGAATAGATCATACACGATAATAAGGCCATTAATAACGAGGGGTAATGAACGGGGTGAAAGGTAACACCGATAAACATCTAAAAAAAACCCAGAAAAGCTGGCGAGAGAGCAGACATTCATTCACACATAATAAATAACCATAAATCTTTATTTTTATAATTATTTTTTTAAGTTCTTGACCTCTTCCATCCCTCTCTCCTTCTCTTCTTGACCTATCCCCCCACTCTCCCTCTCTCCCTCCGCCTCTTGACCTATTCCTTTCCTTCGCCTCCAAATCACTCTCCCGAAGCCTCTACACATCTTCACGGTCTCGCGTCACTTGCGTAAAAAACAGAATTGCAAACGACAACGCATCTCAAGCGCATACAGCGTCACCGCATCATTTCGACACGCGCTGGGGGGTGAATGGGGCTAGTGGGGGGTTAATGGGGGTTGGGGAGGGGAGAAGAGTAGGGTTGGGGGAAGGGAGGGGGGGTTGGATTGCTATCAGACGCGCGTTGAAATCTCCAGAACTCAATCGGTCTGTGGGAGAGAGAGAGAGTGTTGTTTGGCACGGGAAGGTCAGGCGAATTACATACGTTGTGTGGCGATCTGCTGTTTACGTAAGATTCTTTTGGAAATGTGTTTTCAAAGCATCATCCTGAAATAGTGACATAAGGGGAAAGGTACCTTCTGGAATAATGAGGGGACCGATAAAATCCTTAAATAATATGTAAGATTCCATCTATATCCGGCGCTACACTCGATATATAAATAACACAGACACAACAACCCACTTTCTATGGTTATAACATGACCTTGAAAAAAACACATCGAGAAATGCAATCACGAAAATCCCGCAACTTTTTTTTTTTTCTTTCTCTCTTCACCGGAGTAATTTTCCCAGACAAATGATGATCTTACTGTCACGGGCTGAGAAATATAGCGGATGGAAAGCAAAAAAAAAAAAAAAAAAAAGTTTAAAAAGAGCGATAAAAATAGCACTGCCTGTTTTTTTGCCGCAGATGTCATGCTATTTCTAGGTTCTTTGGGAAAACTTTTTTCTTTTCTTTTTTTTTGGGAAAGGAAGACTTTGAGATGATCATGCGATTGTGCGGGTGTGCCTGACACGTACAGGTATGTGGGTTTTCTAAGAAGAATTTAATCAACGAGGAACAGAAAACGAGAGAGACAGCGAGACAGATACATAGACAACACGAGAAATAAGGAAAACAAATAGTCAGAGAAGGGAGAAAAACGAAATAACAATCATAAAAAACAAGAGAGGGTCAGAGATCTCCCAAAGCCTTGACTATTCGTGATGAAACGCCATACAACAACCACAGACACACACACACGCACGCAGACATCACCCGCCCCTTCTCCCCTTAGGCAAGACAGATGACAATCAAAGTCCGCAAGAGTATTTTGCAACAGGAATCATTGCAGAGTTTGCGTTCATCGGTGAGGGCCAGATAGATAGTGTGTCGCCATCGCTGATTGGGGGGGGAGGGGGGGGGGTGAAGGTCACGGTCGGATTCTCTGAAGATTCTTGATCTTTAGGAAAAAAAAGGGAAAAAACTAATTTGAAACTATTTGGGGTCGAATGTGGGTCATTGCTATCTGTTTTAATGTTTTGTGTATCTGTTTTGGTTGAGCATTTGAAATGTACTTGTATTAGTATCACTGTGTTTGCCTTCAGTCTAAAGTGACAGATTTCTCTTTATATATATGTACTTACAGAAAATATTTAAATGACAATAACTAAATGCCAGTTTGATTCAGAACTATAAATGAGACGAAACACTAGAGCACCGTTTAACCCATTTCTTGCTTCTAAAAACACGAAACAACTACCCCATTACCTCAAAAAACACGTGTCCTCTTGAAACGCATTCCATCCTAAGGTGACACATAGTACCAACGTGTTTTTCATCTTTTTTTCCTCCTCTCACATGCGCTACATAGGGGACCCCGCTACCTACACGCACCCTAACCCACCCACCCTAATCCAGCGGTCACTGTTGCGGTCACTGCCTCAGCCCCGTTGTAGGACACGCCAGCGACCCACTCGGCCAGCTCCGCTCTCGTGTTTCATCTTAATTATCATGCTCCCCGACCCTCCTACCCCTTCCAACATCTCACCCGGGAATCTCGCAGTAGTTTTCGGTGTTTGGTCTCGAGCGTCCTAATTACTGAGACCAACGCACTGATACCACGGTGATTTCTCCTTGCGGGTTGTGAATGAATGTAGCGAGAAAGCGCTAACACCCCTGAGAGCTAAAGCGAGCGTGTTACGCTACGCTACCCCGCGTCGTCGGAAGTCGATCTGATCTTCGAAGCGGCAAATTGTTAACGACACTCGTTTTCTCGTTAAGTCGTCACCCTCATGGCCGTCTACAGCAGGCCGCGATGGGTGGCGACTCGTTCTCCTGTGTTCTTCGAAGGTGCTTTTGATTAGTCAACAAAGTGCGCTGAATTCGAGTCCCGGTCCAGATGAAATGTGGTTCTTTCAATAGTTAAGTTTACACCTATTCTTGTTTTGTCTTGTATTTTTTTCTACGCTCTGGTGCATTGCATGGCATTCCGCTGCAGTTGAGAAAAGAAAAAATAAGAGAGAGAGAGAGAGAGAGAGAAAACGGGGAAAGTAAGAGGAAGTACGCATGAAAGTTGTATAGGCCTATCACACGTGGCAAAGAACTCGTGCATGACAAACGCACGTCTTCTCAGGGTCACGGCTGGTCAGGCAAGGCAACCCGACCTGGTTTACAAACACCAATAAAACAAGACGAATGTAAGGAAAAAAAAAAAGTGTACCTAAATAAACCTCAATTTCTCATTCGGATAATCGCTATCATCACTGAGACAACTTTCAAAAGATGAATTTATTAGGTACGGTAATGATATTGCTGCATGATTATTATCATCTTGTTCCTATTCTTGCCTTGTCATTTCCTTTCGCTTTCTGTGCGTTTAATTCAAGACAATCATTCTTTTACTCTGTACCTTTCTTTTTATTGTGCATTTTATTATTCATATACTCGTAGTAACAACTTTCAAAGCATTTATTTACGCGTAAAAAAAGAAGAAAAAATAAAATAAAAATAAAACTGTCAACAATGATAATAACTACACCATCGATAATAAATATATATATAATAATGACCAGATTATTACTACTAATAAGTGTGGTAGTTATAGTATAAAATTAAGAATATTTAAGAAGTTAACTGAACAGGGACACTACTTAGGCCGTGTCCGAAGACTCGCGTAGGCGGACCAGATGCCCGTGTGACCTACATCGCCTTCCCCACCGATTCGGACGCGGTCGTCTCTGAATTCCTACACATGTCGATGTTCGATTTCATGTCAACCTTTTCTCATAATGATTTAATACTGCGGTTGAGGTGCGAGTGCAATTTGAGGGTTGGGAGAGTGTGTGTGTGGTTTGTGGCCTTAGTAGGGCAATAGATATGGTATATATGTGTAAACACACACACACACACACACACACACACACACACACACACACACACACACACACATACACACACACACACACAAACACACACACACACACACACACACACACACACACACACACACACACACACACACACACACACACACACACACACACACACACACGCAATTATTATCACGTACGCACATCCTCCATGACTTACGCTCTAAGCGCGTCACCTAACTGTAAATAATCCCGCACACTTGGCACGAGGCCCAAGTCTGGCAACAGTGGCGGGAATGTAGCAGACGCCGCTATCACCGCTAACAAGTCCTTCGCTATTTTTATTGACTCGCCGAACGCGTCGTTTCTTAAAAGTACTTAACCTACATTTAAGAGTTTGGTGACATCCGGTTTTATAAATTCTGTATGGTATAGACATTTTAATCGAAATTATTTAGTTTCCTATGAAGATAAGAAAACCACCGAAAACGGGGGAAGTCTAGCAATTGAATTCCACAGAACGAAAACAAAAAAACCCAAGTATCAAAAAAACGCCAAAAAACAAAAACAAATCAACAAGCAACGGGGAAACATCCCACCGAGCTTCCTTTCCCCCGCCAATATCATAAAACAAAACGGGACTTCCGGGTTCGCTAACGATAGGCAGCCGACAGGAGTAGCAGAATCGGCTGCATCAGCGGTTGACCCTGATTGGTTAAGCGCTCTAAGTGTTGCCGTATTGAGCGCAGAGAGAAATGGAACTCTTAAAATGAACGCAAGAAGTGTGTTAGCAGTTCTTTTATACACCGCAGTCATTTAAAACAGGGACCGCTGTTGTGGCAAAAGATAATAACTTAATAATGTATGTTTTGGCGGAGTTTTTCCCTGCTGATTGACCAAAGATTATCGTTTTATTCGTGAT
This sequence comes from Penaeus chinensis, assembly GCF_019202785.1. Classification (NCBI taxonomy): domain Eukaryota; kingdom Metazoa; phylum Arthropoda; class Malacostraca; order Decapoda; family Penaeidae; genus Penaeus; species Penaeus chinensis. The sequence continues at coordinate 38,936,702 of NC_061826.1, read as the reverse complement.
AAAAGACGTGGGTTTAGATATGTCGCTTGGAACAAGTCGAGATAAATTTATGTCTCAATTATATTTATCGAAAAATCAACAGGTTTCGCTCGTAAATCAAAGCTTTTTTTTTTTTTTTTTTTTTTTTTACCATAAACGCATTATAACTCTAGTGCTTAAAAGTAAAATGTTGCCATTTAATACTCAAATCATGAAAGTTGCCGTCAAGTCAATTGTCTGATAATTTACAATTTGTTGCCAAGAAAAAAAGACACAAAGAATCCAAAGAATGACCAGATGGAAGAAAAAAAAACAAAAAACAAATAAATAAATAAAGGACAAAACAAATAAAACAAACAACAAAGAAAGAAACATAAAGAAACAACAGCAACAATAACAGAAAAAGGGGGAAGATAAGAAAGAATGCACGTAAATAATGAAGAAGCAAGAGTTCCCGCCATTGACCAACCTCCGTCCAAAATATCACTTGCGTCGCCGCGTGTCTGGAGGAGAGAAATCATGACTAATATTCCCGACGCTCCTTAAGACTTACTCGGGGGAGGGGCGGGGGGAGGATGAGGGGGCAGGGTGAGGGGTGAAGGGGGGGAAGGTGGGGGTGGGGGTGGAGGAGGGGGTAGGTAGGGGACAGGAAGTGAGGGGAGGGAGGGGGGGAGGGGGAGGAGAGGGAGACTCAAGGTGAACATGGTTGAGAAAAGGGGGTAGGGTTAGAGAGGTTGGGGAGAGAGAGGGAGGGGGGAAGGGGAGGGGGTGATGGGGATGTGACACGTATTGCCCTTACCCCCTCACCCCCCCCCCCCCCGATGGTAAATACTAATTTTTTCCCCGCTGTGTTGAGGATTAATGGTGATGATATTCAACAAAAATTTCGACAGGTTTTCATCGAAGAGTGAATACCAATGCTTTATTTTCCGTTTCCAGAAATGGTTATAAGGAAATGGAACACGCGGATAAATGTTAAACAGATGGAAATAAAGAGAGAGAGAGAGAGAGAGAGAGAGAGAGAGAGAGAGAGAGACAGAGATAAAGAGAGAGAGAGAGAGAGAGAGAGAGAGAGAGAGAGAGAGAGAGAGAGAGAGAGAGAGAGAGAGAGAGAGGGAGAGAGAGAGGGATGAGAGAGAGAGAGAGAGAGAGAGAGAGAGAGAGAGAGAGAGAGAGAGAGAGAGAGAGAGAGAGAGAGAGAGAAGCAGACTAAAGGTGAGGGAGCAGCAAAATAAATAATGACTCCACCTTAGATCACAGCTCAGAAAAGAGTGAGAGTAAAGGAAATGGAAAGAACAGAAGGTCGACAACAAGCTACATACACATAAATGTACAGACAGACAGATAGATCAAATGATAAAGAGAGAGAGAGAGAGCGAGCGAGAGAGAGAGAGAGAGAGAGAGAGAGAGAGAGAGAGAGAGAGAGAGAGAGAGAGAGAGAGAGAGAGAGAGAGAGAGAGAGAGAGAGAGAGAGAAAGAGAGAGAGAACTCAAGAACGAACAAAGGGTACAACAGCCAAGCCAAAGAATTGCTCTCGCCTTAATATCGGCTCTCTCAACACCCTGTAATGAACACAGACCGATAAACACACGCAACTCAATCTCATTATGAAGCAACCCGCCCTGCTTCGCTAAAGACCGATCGTCAAGGATACGGTGACTAGCAGAGTCAATTATTGAAAAGTTAACGTTAAACACATGCGATTGAGCTCTATAAAAAAAATAATAAAAATATAGACTACTTTTTTCCACTTAAAAGAATTTGTATTTCTTCCTGTTGTAAAAGAACAACTTGTTCTGATACCCGTTAGGAGTAAAAAGAAGGAAAAAATACAAGGTGCCTTATGAAGTCCCTTCTGACTATAAAGCTTTAGGCATTTTAAGTTGTGTGGTGGAGGAACTTTATGACTTTTCGAAGGACAAAGTGTTCGGCGTGTGTACAGATGGCCATAAAGAGATATAAAGATAGACAGAAGAGAGTGAATGAGTTCAAGAGGGAGAGGCAGAGAGCAAGGCGGCGAGGGACAAGGTGACTTTAATCTAAAATAAGCCTGCTCACAATAGAGCTTTTAAAAGTTTGGAAAGAGCGAAACACCAACAGCATTCCTGGTGATGCATTCTCCTACCACCCCCTTCCTCTCCCCCTCTCCCTCCCGCCACTGGTCGTCCAAGGGGTCGTGCAGGAAGAAGAGGGAGGGGGATGGGGAAGGGGAGGGAGAAGGGGAGGGGGAGAGGTCGTGCTCTGTCGGACTTGCTTGGTTGGTTCTTGTGGCAAAACTCTCCCCATGGGATTCTTAAAAAAAAGAGACAGAGACAGAGAGAGAGAGAGAGAGAGAGAGAGAGAGAGAGAGAGAGAGAGAGAGAGAGAGGCACACACACGTCGAATGGGTCTTTGAACACCTTTTACATTCTACCATCTGTTCTGTAGTCATTCGCTGTTTTCTCGCACAGCAGTAGGGACATGTGTCTAAGGCTGTGTGTATGTATGCGAGCGTGTGTACCATGAGTGACCTACACACTGCTAAAGAGAGAGAGAAAAAAAAGCTAACTGTAAATCCAATAAGCCGACTGACATAAAGCTTCCGGTGCAATTGTCTGGATCACTTGGGTCAGCGCATTGAAATTTCCACGGAACATTAATCAGAAAAATAGACAGCTTTAAGCCCTGTCAGGAAAAGCGTGCTCGGACGTGCGTGCCGCCCATGAGAGAGGCCGCGCGTCTGTCTCTCTGACATTTCCAGCCAAGCAACTCTTTCTTTTTCCCTCTCTCGGCGGGAGGCTTTCGACATGCGCGGCGTCAGAGGGTCCCGCACAACACTCGTTGCCCCTTCGCAAGCAACCAGTTCCCGTGCAAAGAAATGTCTGGGGTCATCCTTTCACCTGTCCTCCTCCTCTTTCTTCTCCTCTGTGACTCCAAACCAAAGACCCCACGACCCCCTCCCCTCGCCTGTCCTTGGCCTCGCTAGCGGCCCCGCACAGTTACGAGGGACTCGGGCACTAACGGGACGGCCAAGGATCCCATCTGCCCAGCCTCGCGTCGAGGGACACGTCCCGTCGCATTCGACTAGACCTAAAACTCTCGAGGACGACCTCCTCGAAGAACTTCGGAGTTCACTAGGCAAAGGAAACGATATCTAGGCAGTATCTATTGGGGCTTTTGAAGGCATCGTGAAGAACAGCGGAGGGCACTGGGGGACACTGGGCATCGGAGTTTGAGCTAAGTTTCCTCACAAGGAAACGGAAGGGAGCATGCGTCGTGGCGGAGTGAATGTTGCTTGTACTGTTAGCCCATGAAGGACACGGCTGCATGTGGGCGACCGGGCGCAGGAGCGGCCTCAGCCCAAGTCTTTATCCGTGTATGAGCAAAGATAGAGAAGGAAACTCGTTTTGTAAAAGTTGTCAGGAAGTAGCACAAAGTTCTCTCCTCGACTGCGTTCGTCGCCGCCGCCGTCGGGCGGACTTTCGCATCAGCAGAGCTACTTACTTGCTCCTCCTGGCGCAGCGGCGGTGTTGAAGACGGGCACGGGGGCAGCGGGCGACCTGTTGCCGTCAGCGACTGGCTGTGCCTGCACGACGAAGGGGTTGCCTCCGTCCGCGAGCGAGTTGAAGTCGAAGTTCTGTGGCTTGGCAAGCGCCGAGGCGAGCGCCAGGCTCACCAAGGCCGCACAACACAAGGCTCGTCTTCCCTGCATGACCATTGTGTCTTCAAGTTGTGTTAAGAGATAAGGCAGTCCCGCACACCGACCGAACACTACGATGTCTGTACACCGACTGCCTGCCTCTCGCGCTCGCCTCGCCTCCCCGCCGCCGCCACAACCCCCCCTCCCGCCCGCCCGCGCGCACGCACGCACGAACACGCCTCACACACACGCAGATGTAGGCTAGTGGGTCCCCAGCCCCACCACCTCCTCCGCCGGGCCCCCTCCACCTCCGTCCACACTCTCCACCTCACACCCTCCTCCTGATCTCTCATAATTCGACTTCCACTTGCTTTTCCCTCATGCATTCGCCTTCCTTTCTATAAAATCACCGACAGACTTACACTATAGAAGGAAACATGATTTTCCCATAAAGCTTTTGACTTTCCTCCATTAAGCTTTTCTCTTTCTCTTTCTCTCTCTCTCTCCCTTGGTAACCTTCGTTGTTTCTTACCCTCCCTTTTTCTATCTCCTTTTCCATGTTGCTTTAACTTTTCTTCTCTCTTTATTCATTTTGCCTCAACCTCTCTCTCCTTCTCCTTCTCTCTTCACAATCTTTATCCTTCCTCACCCTTCTCTTCCTATTTCTTTATTCACTTATCTCTCTCTCTCTCTCTCTCTCTCTCTCTCTCTCTCTCTCTCTCTCTCTCTCTCTCTCTCTCTCTCTCTCTTTCATTTCCTCCCCCTACCCTCGCAATGAAAGAATGAAAGTGGGCGTGGGTGTGGGCGTGAAGGTGATGTGGGCGAAGCCTCATGACCGGAAATGATCCAAGACAATTTTATTTTACTCGATACATCAAAGGCAATTTTTTTTCCCTTCGATACATCCTTGAAATTCATTCTCTCGTGATTTTTTTTTCCTTGTTCATTCAGTCACTCAAGTGCATGGCATGGGAGGAAATAAGGGGGGGGGGGCAAGGGAAATACGAATAAGAAGAGTGGAAAAGGAAAATAATGAGCAGTAAGAAGCAGGAAGAAGGATAAGAATCAGATAATAATAAAGAAGAAGAAAAGAGGAAAACTATGAAAATGAGAAATAGAAAATGAAAATGAAAAAAAAAGACGGGAAAGGCAATACGAAGTAACTGTTGAGGGGTGAAAGGGAAATTGTGATAAAGAAGGAGAGAAGTGACAGAGAGAGAAGAATGTGATGAAAAAGAGTATGAATAATTTTAAAGAAAGAGATAGACGTGGTAAGAGAATGAGGCAGAAGACGGAAAGAGAGAGGAAAGTGTGGTAAAGAAGGAGTGGGAACAGGAAGATGTGATAAAGAAAGAAAAAGGAAGAGACATAAAATATTAATCCGAAAAAAAAGACGAGGACTGGCAAAGAATAACACACAATAAATAAGGTGAGAGGAAAGGAGGGAAGAAGAATAAGCCACATTAAAAGAGGAGGAAAGGAGGGAGAGAAAGAAAAAAAAAACCGATACAGAAAAGGAGGGAAGAAGCAAAGAGGAAAAGGAAAGTACGATAAAGAAGGCACAATAACGGAGAGAAGGAGGGAGGAAGAAGGAAGGCGTGGCTAAAAGGAGGAAGAGGGAGGGACAGAGGTCAACAGCAGGAGGATGAACGCGTCAGCCGAGGATGGAATGTGACCCTCAGCCGAGCATCTTTCATGGCGTCGGTCGGGCCTTCGCTAATTCTGCGAGAGTCCGATCTGCCTTGGGGGAAGAGAGCGAGAGAAAGGAGGGAGAGGGAGGGAAGGAGGAAGGGAAGGAGGGAGGGAGGGAAGAAGGGGGAGAGGGAAAGAGGGAGGGAGCGAGAGGGAGGGAGGGAAGAATGGGGAGAGGGGGGAAGGAGGAAGGGAAGGAGGGAGAGGGAGGGAGAGGGAAGGAAGGAAGAAGAGGGAGAGGGGGGAGGGAGAGAAGGATGGAGAGAGAGGGAAGGAGGGAAGGAGATAGAAGGAGAGGGAGGGCGGAAGGGATGGGAAGAGTTGGGGGAGATGGAGAGGGAGGGAGGGAAGAAGAGTGAGTGGGATGGAAGTAATGGGAAAAGGAGAGAAGGAAGAAGGAAAGGAGATAGTGGAGAAGGGAGAGAAGGAGACAAGGTATGAGAAAGGGTGAGGAAAGGAAGGAGAGAGAAAAAATGTTGGGAGGGTAGAAGATAAAGAGAAAAAAGAAGAAAAAGAAAATGAGGAAGAAGAGACATAGAGAAAGTTAAGCGAGTGAAGAATGGCTAAAAAGGAAAAGAAACACAGAAAGTATAAGAAACACATCAAACACAAAGGAAAAAATATAAACACGCCAACAGACAGATTAAATAAACCCAAACCATTACCAGTGCATAAGGCAATTCAACCCACAACGCGGTACAGTCTGTCTGGCGTTACAGTACAACCTGATAAATAGAACAGCTATTAAACTAAGGGTCACAAGGTTCTCTCTCTCTCTCTCTCTCTCTCTCTCTCTCTCTCTCTCTCTCTCTCTCTCTCTCTCTCTCTCTCTTTTCTCTCTCTCCTCTCTCTTTCTCTTTTTTTTTTCTCTCTCTCCCTCTCTCCCCACACACACATCTCACCTTTTAGCGGGAAGGGGAGGAGGAAGGGGAGACAGAAAAGAAAAGAAGAGAAGAGAAGAAAAGAGAAGAGAAGAGAGAGAGCAACGCAGAGATACATCAAGAGAGAGATAACAAGAGAAAATAAAGACAAAAAGAAAGAAAAGGAGGCACAGAAAACACGAAGAAAAGAGAGGATTGGACAGTGATCTCACCTTTCATCCTTTTCCTCAAGGGTGACGCTCGGAACGGCCAGCGACCCACAGGGGGGGGAGGAGGAGGAGGAGGAGGAGGGGGGGGAGTGGGAGGAAGGGGGAGGGGAGTGGGAGTGGGAGGAAGGGGGAGGAGGGAGAGTGGGGAGAAGGGGGAGGGGGAGCAGGGGGGGATTAGAAGGAACCGGTGAGATGTTGGGGGGAGATGGGAGAGGAAAGCAAGAAAGAATAAGAGAACAAAAGATGAGTATAAAAGGCCGAATAGGAAAAGAAACACAAGATAAAGAGAAAGAGAAAGAGAAAGAGAGAGAGGGAGCGAAGAAATGCAAAAGAAGGAATAATAGATGGATGGAGAGAGAGATAGACAGAGAAAACAAATAAGAGAACACAGACAAGAAAAAGAAAATAACTTCAAAATAACACCATCGAATTCCCCAGACCAAGAAAAACAATTTCATAATTTATAATCTACAAGCTAAAACATAACAAAGCAGAATATCACCTTCATCACAACATTACATATTTACAACATACTGGGTGTGGGATCCTGCGAGCATAACACACCAATACGAGAGAAATAACAGCATAACAGCATAGTGGCCTCCAGGCTTCCTTAACCAAGATGAACGCAATAACAACACACTTACAACATAATTGGATTTGGCTGACCTGATAGTCAACTTCCGCCGTGTGATTATGTTGTTGCAACCTTCGCCAATTATCGGCGTGATTGTTAATTGGGGTTGGATAAGATGGAGAAAGAGATAGAGATAGATATACAGATAAGTAGATAGATATAGAGACAGAACAACAGAGAGATAGAAATAAAAGGTAGATAGAGAGATAGAGAGAGGAGAGGACAGAGAGACAGGGGCGGGGGGCAGACAAAGAGAGGGGGGGGGGGGGGGAAGAAGATGAGAATAATTAAGCGAATGGAAAAAAAAAAATCGATAAAGAGAAAAAGAAAGACAACGAATAACTATATAAATAAATATACGCCCAGAACATTGGCCACAACACTAAACCTGATAGTGCCAACGTGCCAAAACGAGTGCCAGCGAGGACACTACAATGGCCTCGACAGTGCATGTCTGTTGGTCACTTATTCCAGGTCGGAATGTTAATGCAGAGTAGTCCATTGCGTCACCGTTACGCAAGATGGAAATAAGAGCAACAGTGTTTACAATATTTCAACGCCAATACTTATAATTTGCAAGTATTTAATAAGTTCCGAGTAAGAAAAAAATCTCCAAACTACTATTTCCCGATTTGATGATTATTACGGGACGTCCTGTTCACCTGTTTACCTGTTTCCTGGTTAGCCGAGGATCGTGACGTCACACCACTACGGCCAGAGAGGTGGGCAAGGGCGGAAGGTAATACTAATGTGAAACACGTGACCCGATTTTATTGCCTAGGCCTATGTAGAAGGAAGAACACGAACATAACAGGAAAATTCATGTCCGGTTTGGTCAAGTGGAGCCTCAGGGTCTTTCACGAGGGAAAATGAAGGAAATTTCCACGGGGAAAGGGGGGCGAAAAGGAGGGATAAAGAGACTAAGGAAAAACAAGATAAAGAGAGGCATAGGGAGGGTGCAAACTAGAAGGTATGGGAAGGGCAAGGGGAGAGGAAGGTAGGGGATGGGGTGCGGGATGGAGGATGTCTTCTATCCCCCCCCTCCCCACCTACATGAACACATACATCGCATGCTATCTCTCTCTCTCTCATGTTGCTATTACCGATGGGGGGCAGGTGAATACTCACGCACCATTCTCTAAGGAACAGCGGCGGGATTGTTATATCGCGTGTCACTGTAGAGAAGAGGGGAGGAGGAGGAGGAGGGGATGGGGGTAAGGGGGAGAAGAAATACTTGAGGAAAGAGAGAGAGAGAGAGAGAGAGAGAGAGAGAGAGAGAGAGAGAGAGAGAGAGAGAGAGAGAGAGAGAGAGAGAGAGAGAGAGAAGGGAAAAGGGGTGGGGAAATGCCTGAGAAATAGGAGGGGAAGAAAGAAAGGGGAAGGTAAGGGGAAAGGGAGGAGGGGAGGAGGAAGGGGATGGAGAGGGAAGGAGGGAGGGGATGGAGAGGGGAAAGGGAGGAGGGAAGGAGGGAGGGGATGGAAAGAGAAGATCATCTAACCCGACGCAAGACTTTCCAAATGTGAAGGAAAGGCGTCACGGACTGTCGACAAGTGTCCAGTTAGCATGCGCGAGTTTTTTCTCTCTCGTCTTTTCCTCTCATTTTTGTTTTCTTTCTCATCATGGGAATAATGATGATGACGGTCACCACTGTCCATCACTTTAGAAAAGAAGGAGAGAGCGAGGGAAGGGAGTAAGCCAGAGCAGAGAGAGAAAACCTCGTAAATATAGACCTAATAACTAAATGTGTTATCATGTATTATCTCCGACTGCCGTTCTCGACCATCAACGTAATCGACGGCAGTAATTGCAAAACCGCAACATTCTCAAACGCACACACATATTAATTTATTTTTATTGTTCTTTTTTTATATAACGGTGTGCGCGTGCCTGTTGCGTAAATGTCAATCGCCTCGCTGTGCCCCCCCTCCCCTTCCCCCCTTCCCCCTGTCGCCTACCCCGCCGCGTGACCCTGATTTAGACATTCTTGTACTGCGGTCGTCGTAGTCATTGGCGGCGTCGCGAACCACTTAATAATCCCTGTGATGGACGGCGACGTCGCTAGCCAACCGGGCTCCGGAGGGGCTGCCGCGTGCAAGGTTTCGGACGCGGTCGAGAGAACGGAGAGCGAGAGCAATGTTGGCGGCGATGCAGCTGTAATGGCGGCGGTTGCGCGACCTTGGAGGCGGAGGGGTTGCGGTGGAAGGAAGGAAGAAAGAAAGAAAGAAAGAAAGAAAGAAAGAAAGAAGGAAAGAAAGAGAGCAGATATAGGTAAGGAGAAAAAAGAACAACGAAAAAAAAAAATACAAATCTAAAAAAGGACAGATTCAGTGGGAGAAATAAAGGTAGAGAGAGAGAGAGAGAGAGAGAGAGAGAGAGAGAGAGAGAGAGAGCAAGCGAACGTGAGCGAAAGAAAGGGAGCGAGCGAGCAAGTGCAAAATAGAACAAAGAACAAAGTACACAGTACAAAAAAAAAAAAAAAACCTGCCCCCCTCACCCCCCTTCTCCCCGAAACGCAAAAAGACGTGGCGACACATAGCACTTTAAACGCAGCAAGAAATGTCCCGCGCGGTCGGTGCGGTACGTGCGGTCGGCGGCCGGCAGAGGGCGTGGCGCGCACCGACGGGGACTGGAGACCGATTTACGGGAAACTAAGGAGAAAGGGGGGGGGGGGGGAGGTGGAGAAGTGGAGGGAAGGAAGGAAGGGAAGTGGGGAAGTGGAGGGGAAAGAAGTAGAGGAAGGGAAGTAGAAAGGACAACAGTGGAGAATAGGAAGTTAGAGTAAAGAGAGAAAGCGTGGAAACGAGAAGGGAAGAAAGGAAAGGTGGAAGAGGGAAGAGGGAGTGAAAAAAGTGGAAAAAATAGAAAGACGAAGGAAAAAGAAAAGAAGAGAAGGGGAAAGGAAATGAGAAAAAAATGTAGGTAAAAAAAGGAAGAGGAGGAGAGAGAAAAGAAAAAAAAAAAAAGTTTTACGAAGAAAAATCTAACTAGATTTTAGCCTACCCCTTTTCCGACAAACTATTTACGATTCACCTTGTATCTTAAATCACACATATTTTTTTCTTTATTTCTCCTTCCTTCTTCACGCAATTCTCAACCTCTCGCCGACCTGCTGATCTTTGTATCCTTCTCTCCTACGCTATTATCATCGTTCACGTCATTCACACACTCACACTTCTATAACTTACGACCTTCGTGGTAAATTTTTTTTTTTTTTTTCACTCAAAATTTCTTTTTCTCTTTTTATATATATAGAAATGCAATCACGAACGCCTTCTCATTATCCTCGAAATTTCGTTTATGAAATCCTTCCAGCGTTTGGTCAGTATTTCAAAAGATATTCATCAAATATTTTTTTCTTTGACAATCACGTTCAAAACAGACATTTATTATACATTTTTTGCATCTTCTTTCCTTGGTATTGGCGATCAAATAACCTTTATTATACATTTCTTGTATTTTCTCTCTTTAATATCCGCATTTAAGTCATACCTTTATTACATCTTCCTTTGTATTTTCTTTCACTGATAATCGCGTTCAAGACAGACGTTTATCGCACATTTCTCCGCGTTTTCTTCCTTTGATATCCGCGCAAGCAAAGTCATATCCTGAGGGAAAGGTTTCAACACCCAGATCGTCTCCATTGTCTGTGCTTCCATAACGTGTAATCAAAGCAAAGCCACAAGCAACGAGGCGCCGGTGGGGGGGGGGGGGAATCACCTGGGGGGCTACAGGTAGGGGGGAGGGGGTCCTCATCATCACCCTCATTACGAATCATCACCATCATCCTCACCAACTCATCGTTATCAAAGCCAATCGTCATTATTACCATCGTTGTGTGCAAAGTCCCCTCCCTCCTCCTCCCGACTTTCGTACAATTGCAGTGCCTTAAGGATACGCCCGGGAGTGCCTGTCTCTTGGGAGGATCAGGTCCTTCGTCATTTATAATCTATACATTTATCGTTATGGCTACCATCACTATCACTATTATTATTAATATTATAGTTATCATTATAACCATTATGATTATCATTACTATCCTTATCATCATCATCACCATCATTCTCATTATTATCACAATTCCTCTATCATTTCTATTATCACAACCACCCTTTCACTGTTATTATCATACCCATTATCTTTCATCAGCTGAAATCCATTGACTTCGGGGAGATACTGAAAGGAGAGATCACAATGGAGAGAGGTTACTTCAGGACGCGAGAGGGGGGTGGGGGGAAATGGCCCTTTTCCGTCTATTATTCTTCGCATTTTAAAGAGAGGGAGAGAGAGAGGGAGAGAGAGAGGGAGAGAGAGAGGGAGAGAGAGAGAGAGAGAGAGAGAGAGAGAGAGAGAGAGAGAGAGAGAGAGAGAGAGAGAGAGAGAGAGAGAAAGGGAGGGAGGGAGGGGAAAAGTGCAGAGGGAGAGAGCAAGCAATGTAATCAGACTGACGGATTAGACAGACTGACGGCTTGATGTAGAAGACAGAGAGAAAGACAAAGGGAGATGGAGAGGAAGATGCAGAGAAAGTGAAGTGAAAGAAATGAATGTATCCTCCCCTCTTCACCTCGGCACACCGCATCCGTCCGTTGCTCAAACATTACCATTACATACACCTATCTAATTGATCACACACACACACACACACATCCGCACGTGTACACATAACACACACACACACACGTCCAATAACGGTGAAAGTCACAAAAGGACCCCCTCCCTCTCCCCCACATCCACCCCCCTCTCTTACCCCTTCCCCAAAAAGGAACACGCACTGTCCTATCACGTACGCCCCCCCCCCCCCCACTCCCCACCTCCCTCTTTTCCATCGTCATCATGGGAGGGGGGAAGGGGGAGGGGGAGGGGTGTGAAGAGTGAGGAAAAGGGGTATATTTTTTATTATCTTTTTCTATCTTTTTCTCTCCCCTTGTGATAATTGGCGTAGAGAGACGTGGAATGTCGTGTTATTTTTGCTTCCTATTTTTTCTCTCTTCTTATGTCTTGATGAAAGGGAGACAAAAAGAAAGGGATAATTCAGGGTTCGTGGTTATTAATATCCGCCATTCAGTTAGGTCTTGCTTTATCACGCATCGATCGATTCGTGAGATGTCTTTCTCTGTCCCTC
>NC_061826.1:38869565-38917065 GCF_019202785.1 Penaeus chinensis | reverse complement strand
GACATGAGGAAAAGATGAGAAAAAGAAGGGAGGGTTTATGCTGATGTGGAAGACACTTACGAGAGAGAAGATATGGAAAACCTGAGATAGGCGAAAGAAAATCATAATAATAATAAGAAGAAAAAGAAGAAGGAAAGTAACCAACGACACAACCGACCAAGGAAAGAAATGAATGAATGAGAGACACGAGAACGAACACTCCCGACTTTCGCTTTCCTCAAAGACGGTGCCGTGTTTGCGAGAGGAGCAACGGCATGCGCAAGGGGGTGAGGGGGAGAGGGGGTAGGAGGGGAAGTAGGGGGGGCAGAGGGGGCAGAGATTTCCGTTGGCGCAGAAAAGCATCAACTCCGCTCGCGCCACGGTTTAGAAAGCGAATAGGCGTGCTTTGAGAAGGGAGGCGCCATACAGCTCACGTATAGAAAGCGATCGTGGGCGTACTAGCACGGGAAAGCCAAGACGTATGTGCGTGCGTGTGTGTAGATTCACCATCATCATTTTTTTATTAGCAACTCCCTCTACAATTCTTGCCTAGAACATTCGTATCCTTATATTTCCGCTACCAACCGAATTCCTTTTTTTTATTTGTCGGATTTTTCCCTCCCAGAAACCTCCCATTACAGAAGGTCAAGCCAAACGTGTCTGTACCTTACCGCATCTAACAACACAATAGACGACACAAAACTAAAATGCCTAACCTCACCTCGATCGCAAACAATAGAGGACACACACCCCTCGAGGCCTTGTATAAAGGAGCATTTAACACGAGAGGAAACACTACCAGATCAGCCTTGATCCCTGAAATTCCCCGCGCGACCCTCTGGCGGCGCGAAGGGGATCCAAACCTGATAAAGATCTCCGTAAAGGTTTCGAGTTTGATTTCCTGATTTTTCACTATTTGTATATTTTCCACTCTTTTGTTATTCTTATCACTGATATTTACGGAAAGGGAGGGGCAAGCACGATAATGGTCACCTCAAAGTTTCATTCATTATTTTCAAGTATTCTATCTAAATACGTAATAAATTTATCTATCTATCTAAATATAAATGTGTATATATAAACACATAATATATATACAAACATATAAATAAATAAATACATATATATATAATATATATATAAAATATATATATATATATATATATATATATTATATATATATATATATATATATATATATATATATATATATATATATGTACATACATATACATGTAAATATACATTATCATTACCCTTTTCATTATTACTACTATAATTGTCATTTTGTTAAGTTGTCTACCCTCCAAGCGGTTCAAGGCTTTATTTCGTTTCTTTTTTCCCCTTTGTACTGCAACAATGGCTGTTTGAAAAGGGGTCGTACTGTGTCATTAGCGGCGAAATGTCTTGTTATACCAGACCGTTATATAAAACCGAGATGCACGTTGAAGGCTACGAGTTTCAAGAGAGAGGCGGAAATTAACGAAGATTTGTGGGTTATCAAAAATAAGAAAAAGAAAGAGGGAGAGATAAAAAATAATAATAAAAAATAAAATAAAAAAAGAAACTGCAATACACGTAGACTAGATATAATGATGATACTAATAGTGACAAGGATAAACCTAATAAAAAGGAAATACTAATACTATCAGTAATGGTGACCTTAATAAGAATATTAATAATAATATAGGCAATAATAAAATGAAAACAAATAATATCAAACAAACCCACACGCAAAACATGCACGCATATATATATATATATATATATATATATATATATATATATATATATATATATATATACATACATACATACAGACATGTGCATATGTGTGTGTGTGTGTGTGTGTGTGTGTGTGTGTGTGTGTGTGTGTGTGTGTGTGTGTGTGTGTGTGTGTGTATATATATATATATATATATATATATATATATATATAAACCACTAGAAAAATCTTTATATCTTACCACTTGGCAGTCATCATTAATTCCTCACACTAGAAAGCTTACCTGTAAAGGAGAGAGAACAAAAAATTAATAAAGTGTTGCATTTTTAATTAGAGGCAAATATATATTACACTCATTTATATACCATATTTTTTATTCTTTATTTTCTCTTAGCGTCTGTATTTTCTTTCCTTACATCTTATTATCATTTTCTTTTTCTCTATTGCTCTCTCTCTCTCTCTCTCTCTCTCTCTCCCTCTCTCTCTCTCTCTCTCTCTCTCTCTCTCTCTCTCTCTCTCTCTCTCTCTCCCTCCCTGTCTCTCTCTCTCTCTCTCTCTCTCTCTCTCTCTCTCTCTCTCTCTCTCTCTCTCTCTCTCCCTCTCTCTCTCTCTCTCTCTCTCTCTCTCTCTCTCTCTCTCTCTCTCTCTCTCTCTCTCTCTCTCTCTCTCTCTCTCTCTCTCTCTCTCTCTCTCTCTCTCTCTCTCTCTCTCTCTCTCTCTCTCTCTCTCTCTCTCCCTCTCTCTCATCGCCAACACGACCTACAAAAGCACCGGCTAATTAAAGCCAGTTTCACGCCACGATCTCCGAACTTCCTCATTCATCCAAAAACGCCAAAGATTCACGGTTATTTTGCGTCAAATTTTCTGCCCCATTTACGGGGTTTTTTTCAGACATTGTACACAACCGTTACCTTCGTTGTTTGTAAGTTTGTTTCGCTTGGTTTCTATTCTTGCTTTGCTCTCTTATATCTTTCTTTCTTTTTCCTCCCTCTTTCTGTGCCTTATTCTCTCTTTTTTTTTTGTCTGTTTGTCTGTCTTTCTCTCAATCTGTCTCTCTATCTTTCTTTTTCTCTCCTCCTCTCCTCCCCACTTTATCTCTCGCCCCTCCCCCTCTCGCCCCCCCTCCCTCCCTCTCACCCCCTCTCTCTCTCTCTCTCTCTCTCTCTCTCTCTCTCTCTCTCTCTCTCTCTCTCCCTCTTTCTCTCACACAGAGGATCGTTGAGCAGTTGATCATTCCTTCTGTACTATTCAGGAAAGCGTAACTTGCGTTTTCTATTCAGGCGTTACACTCCCGGCCTATAATTTTCCCTCAAAAGGCGTGAAAGAAGAGGAAGAAGAAGGAAAAGGGAGATAAAGAAGAAATAATAATAAAAGTATGAAAAAAGACGGGTAGTAATGATACTGGCGGTGGCAGTAACGAAAGATAATAATTAAGGATAACAAGAATAAAAGTAAGAACTTAAAAATAAAAATAAATAATAAATTCCTAAATATTCGACACCTAGAAAATATATCTTATAAAAATAGGGAGAGAGAGAAAAGTCTTTCTGCTTTAGAGGAAAGAGGCCGTTCAAACCGCCATCACTTGTGCGTGAAAAACAAGTGACGGTCGGGAAGCGTGACAACAAAGTCGACCTTCATAGCAAATGGAGGGAACACTTTTTTCCCAAGTTCTAATTTCAATCAAGATCATTACTTGCCATAAAACACCGAATTAAAATAAGGGAGAGAGCGGAAAACATATACAGAGGCAAAAAGTTGACTACATGACGTTGTTACAGTGTAATTAAGAAATACGTATGTTAACATGAAGGGGGGGGGGAGAGAGAGAGAGAGAGAGAGAGAGAGAGAGAGAGAGAGAGAGAGAGAGAGAGAGAGAGAGAGAGAGAGAGAGAGAGAGAGAGAGAGAGAGATTCAACATTCAGAAAAAAAAGAGAACACTTCTATCTTACACCTCTTACACCACAAAAAGGAATTTAAAAAAAAAAAAAAAAGGAAAGAAAGAAAAAAAAAACGGGAAAAAGGAAAAGAATCTTAAGAAAAATAGTAAAAAGTACATCATCCACAGTCGACTGACCGGCGCGGTGAAACTCGTCCGTTTGCCATAAATTCAAAATTCCTTCCAATGCACAGACGAAAGCGAAATTTTTGCACCGTCGCTACCTCTCATCTATGTTTATCTCTCTCTCTCCCTCTCTCTCTCTCTCTCTCTCTCTCTCTCTCTCTCTCTCTCTCTCTCTCTGAATTGAAGATACCATATACTTATGTTTTCCCTCCGAGTATAAATACGCGAACGTTCACATATTTGGAGGAAGAGAGAGAGAAAGGAGGATATTTAGTGCAGGCATTACAAGCACGCGAACGTGAGCAGAAGAGGGCGAGAGAGAACATGGAAGAAAGAAAGCGAAAGGGAAGGGGACATAGATGGAATAAAATAGTTATATAAAACATGAGAGTTAGAAAGAGAGTGAGAGAGAGAGAGAGAGAGAGAGAGAGAGAGAGAGAGAGAGAGAGAGAGAGAGAGAGAGAGAAAGAGAGAAATATAAAAACCCTATAAATCAACAAAAAGAGAGACACGAAGGAGACAAACAGAAAACACGAAATAAAGATACAGAGAAAAAAAAAAGGAGAAGAAGAAGTGGGGGGTGGGGGAAGAAGGAGGTGCACACGCGTGGTTTAAAGAGACAGCCACCAAGTTACCTACTCGTGCATGAGGCGAAACACATAGACAGACAAACACCTTACGGGAGTGATAGAAATCTACGTCGAGCACTTTGCACTCGATACGACTTTCTGATTTCTTGTGCGACGCCCTGGAATGTCTGAAGTTGAGAAAAAAAGGGGGAAGGGAAGTCGGAGGAGGGAAAACGAAAGGGAGAAAGGCATGGATGGATGTATGTATGTATGGATGGATATATATATATATAAATATACATATATGCGTGTGTGTGTGAGGGAGAGAGAGAGATAGAATGAAGGAAAGAAAGACAGGAAACAAGCAGAAAAAAAAACAAGACAAACAAACAAAGACCGATCGAGAGAAAGAAAGAGAGAAAGAGAAAGAAAAATGATGGGGGGGGGGGGGGAGGGAGAATGAAACAGCTGGTATTCTGGGAGTGCCGTAAATGACTAAGGGAATTCGTAATTCAAGGTAAGTTACGTACAGAACAAACTCTGACAGGAAATTACACATGTGGGTGGTGTCTTCGGTGACCCTTACGACACCGCAGATGATAGTTATCGACAATTGACACGGATAACCACGGGATTTAGGATAATGTTTTGACCCTTGATGCAACGCTGGTGGAAGTCGTTGTAATAGGAATTATCATTAATACTTAAGGGTGATCTGGTGGCCGTTATTTTAAAACATGAAATATCATGAATATTTAAGGATGATAAAAGTATAAACTGCATAATAATCATAATAAAAATTTTCATAACAATTCAGATGATGATGATAATTACGGTAACAACAACGAAAAACATTACCAACCATTTCATTATATTATTAAGCTGTCACATTTCCGCCCTACCTCCCTCTCGTCTCTAGTCAGTGAATCGACAATTATCCATCCAATTTCTATCAACACTCTATTACGGTTAATAATAGAGATATTTAAGTCAACAGAGGGAGAAACAGCGATGGTTTCTAGAGCATAAATCAAAGGCGCGTGAAGGCGGTCAGTGAAGCGTTCGCGGATTCATCTGGATTATGATCTCATAGAGACGGTGATGAAATACGCACACAGAAACACACACACATACAACTACAAGCCTACTGACACACACACACATATATACTTATGTGTATATACGCCATATCTACATGTGTGATGTGCGTATTGTGTGTGTGTGTGTGTGTGTGTGTGTGTGTGTGTGTGTGTGTGTGTGTTGTGTGTGTGTGCGTTTCCTCAAAGAGAAAAGGGATTACAGGCAATACATTTTTTCTGCACTAAGAGAACAATTTGGGTTAACTCCCACTCGCTTGTGAAACCGTCGTGAAATTGTGATATTATGATCAAAGGTCTGGTAATATTTTCGAAGCTTACGAGAACGCCGATGATATTTCAGAATGAGACGAGGAAGACGAAGAAAAAATTATAGATCGTGGTTAAAATCCCACCCGTTTATAGTTTATAAGCGTGACTGTCCGATATTTGTATTTTGGTACATAATAACAATTATCATTACAAACGGTGGACAATATCACTTTATTTTATTGATCTTGTTTTGTCCCATCTACTTTTTTTTTCATTTTTTATTCTCATTGTCACATAAACTGCGCACAAAAAAAGGAATTGTTTATGTGACAATTCCCCGCAAGAGCAAGGTTAACAAGACCGTTATTTTCATCATTTCCTGCCTCTTCTCAAACCGCTACAAAACAAAAACAACAAAAAAGGTTGTTCTTGTTTACCTCATTACGCTTCTAAGGAAAAAAAGGAAAAAAAAGTCAAGGAGTCCAGACCGCTAAAATTAGCGATGTTAACGACAATTCATTCTCTTCGATAACGGAAGAGACCAAGAGCGTGAGAGGCCAAATCTATTAATCTTTTATTATCGAGTGGTCTCGAGATGACGGCCGCGTGCACAAGTCATCAAAGTTATTATTCCGATTTAATTAAATGCTCATGACGGTTGAGTTTCGTGATAGAAAGCGCAAAGCGAGCGTACACCGATGACCGAACGCTCACGTGTTTGCTGAATAGCGGCCTCGTTAGGCGGGATTCGTGTTCTGATTATTTGGACTTTCTTTTCTCTATCAAACTATATAACTATATAACTATAAATATATATATATAAACACACATATATACATACACATACACACACGCGCGCACGCACATATGTATGTGTGTGTGTGTGTGTGTGTGTGTGTGTGTGTGTGTGTGTGTGTGTGTGTGTGTGTGTGTGTGTGTGTGTGTGTGTGTGTGTGTGCGTGTGTACATGTTGTGTGTGTCTACGCTCGTGTAGACGAAGAATAAATCTTGAAAACAATTTTCCCCAATCGCGCACACTCCGCTACTTACGTATGCAGAAGAGTGCGTTTGCGAGTGCAGGTGTCCAGGGAAAGTTGTTCGTTGTCATAATTCTCGGCAATCTACATTTTTTTCTCTCTCAACCTTGCTCCTATAATCAGCTGGATCATACGACTGCTTCGACGGGATTCAAAATATCTTTAATTCAATTCGATCGGCGGGGAATGCTTTTAAAAATACGATATTGTGGTACCGGAAAAATGGAAAATATTCACGAAACAAATGACAAACGACATCAATATCCGTTAGAACTTCTTCACACTTCACATTATCAACATAAAAAAAACAGAACACGCCTCTTCCATCAACCCTGATAACAAAAACAAAACAAAATAAAACAAAAGAAAAAAATCTAACATCAACATTCATCCGAATTCGCTCGAATCTTGACACGACCACCACCACAAAAAAACAACAACAAAAAAAACAAATAAACAAACACAACTCCTCCATCAATAACATTTAAAAACCCATTAACATCGGGAAAAAAAAATCTACATCTACTCGATATCGAAGTTTGCGCCATTCTCTCTCCCTCCCATAAATAATTCATGCCTCCGCCTGCGCCTCCTTCGCATACCGAGGCAGACCGTCCGTGGGAGCGGCTGATGCCCCAGTGACCACGTGACCTTGTCTCGGGCGCGCGCACACGGGGACACGACGCCAGATACCACGAGCCTAAATCATTTTCTCTTGGCGGAAGAAGGGTGGGTAGGAGTGTACATTGACGTTGTTATCAATTCATTATTTATTTATTTATTGTTGTTGTTGCTATTATTTTTTTTCGGTTAGTTGTGTTTTTTTGTTCTCTGATATAATTTGATCTTTTCAACACTTCTCTTGTCCAGTCTCTTTCTTTCTTATTTTTCCACTTATGCTCTCCGTTTCTCTATCTGCTTTTCCTCTGCTCTCTCTCTCTCTCTCTCTCTCTCTCTCTCTCTCTCTCTCTCTCTCTCTCTCTCTCTCTCTCTCTCTCCTCTTACGGAAGTCTTTCCAGGTGGGCGGAAGTGGGTTTATAAACGGGATTTTTGCCCTGGAATTGACCACCGGGAAGTCTCACGCTTGTAAACCTATATTACGAAAATACCATCGAAACCGCGAAATAGGCGCTTGAATTCTTCGGGCGCCATTCGAACCGCCCGCATGATAACAAGATATTCCCATCCCGTTATTACAAGATAATAACACCCATTGCCAAATAAATGAAAACGGCGCTTAAAAAATCAGATGATGCCATTGGAACTACCCACCAGATAACAGAAAGATACCAGGATAACGATAAACGCGTACCGAACAAACTACACATCCCTTTTAAACATACACTGATTTACGCAGAGCTCTCGGAAAAGTCTCAGACCGGCAGACAAGCGGACAGACGGAGAGGGGGGAGGGAGGGAGGGAGGGAAGACCAGAGCCACGCAGACAACTTTGGCGTCGGGTCAAAAAGGACTTTGCTTATCGCCCTATCGGAAATGCCAAATCTGCAAAGGCATTCAGAACCCCCCCCCCCTTACCTCTCTACCCCCTACCCCACCTCTACCCCCTACCCCACCTCTACCCCATGCCCCGAGGCTGACGGACGTGCGCCGGGCTACGTTAAGTGCAAAGTCCTTTCTTGGTCCTTTCTGTCTTATCATTTCTTTCGTCTCTGTTTTCTTTTTCTTGATTTCTTTTCATTTGGTTCGGTCTTTATTTGTCTTATTTTGTGTTATTATTCTACGCCTTCCTGCTCCTTTTTTAAAAAAACTCTTCTCTTTCTCTTTTCATTTTTTCTTCCTTCCTTCTCTATTTTTTTTTTTTTTTTTGTTATCTTTGTCTTTCTTTTTTTCTACGTCTTCTTGTCTTTCGTCTTTCCGCTTATTCTTATCTCTTCTTTTTATTCTCGCTTTTCTCCCTGTTTCTATGTCTCTTTCTCTCCGTCGCTGTGTTTTTTCTTTCCCCGCTTTCTCTCCATATCATGACTGTAGTTTTCCGTTTTTCTTCCTTTCTCTCTCTACATACTTTCGCAATTATGGATTTCTCTCGTTTCTTTTACTCCTTCTCTCTTTATCTTTGTGATTATAGTTTTCATTTTCTCGCTATCCCTAGTCTCTTCATTTTACTCTCACCCTGTTTTTCTTTCTTTTTTTTATCTCTCTCTGTCTGTCTCTTTCTTTCTTTTCTCTCTGTCTCTCTTTCTTTCGCTCTCTCTCTCTCCTATTCTCTCCAGACCTGTAATTCTTTCCCCTCCCCTTTCTCTGGCTGATTAGCGATGCAAGCCTATTCTTTCATATGCAAAACCCATCGAATAGCGAGGCCAAAACAGCATTGTGAAACATCAATACATTTTTACACGCTAATCTGATAGGCATCCAGGACTGACTAAACCGTTAATACTATAGCTGAAGAAAGTGCATACATATGAATAAATGAATAGATAAGTATCTTTCGTCTCTATATATATCTCTTGTCTATCTAGGTTCCTGACGAAGAATTTAAACGATATTTTCTTTTGTTTAGGATTGTTCATTCTCGTTCATGCATCTTTCAACAACTATCAAAATGAATGCTGTGAAGATACCTTAGTTTTAAAAATAAGAATTCGCGATAAAACAATATCGAAACGATTATTTTTTTTCTTTAAAAACACGTACTCCAATAACACGAAAGACATACGAAGTCACAAAACAAATAAATGGAGAATAATACGAAAAAATAAGAAAGAAAAAAATAGAAAGAGAGAGAAAAAATAGAAGCAAGAGCACGTCTGCAAAGTCGACATTTACTCGGTGAAGATAACAGAGTGTTGGCGTTACAAAGACCTTTTGTGTTTTCGCTTTTCATCCTCCCGTAGACAAAGCAAGCGTAGCTAAAATCCGAGAAGGTCGGGGAAGGAGAAAACGAAGGAGAGGGAAGCAGGAAAATTAAATTCCCACGTCTATGTATGTAAGTTCTGAACGCGCATACGCACATACACGTGTGTCTGTATGTATGTATATATATAATATATGTATATATATTCACGGGAAAAAAATGTATATATATAAATATATTATCAGACGACACTAGATTCAACAAATTCGTATAAACATTTCTTTGCGTTTCGTAATTTGCATATATCCGCCACCATCACATTCCTTCACAAAAGTCAAAAGTCAAAAATCATCACCCTTCTGCCCCGCCCGCTTCCCCCCCCCCCCCCCCCCACATCATCATCATCAAAAGACAGTTACACGAAATTCTACAATGTCATTTTCCTTCTTGTCATTCCCTCGTGTCAGGTCAAGCGAAAGTGTGAGTCTGCAACAAGGATATTTCAACATGGACGCCCCATCTCCCTGCCCCCCCCCCCCCCCTCTCTCTCTCTCTCTCTCTCTCTCTCTCTCTCTCTCTCTCCTCCCTTCGCCCTCTCTTCCTTTTCTTAGCCGTCTTTCGCTATGTTTTCTACCTATCCTTCCTTCTCTTTCATTTTTTTTGTTATCGTCTCCCCCTTCTCTCTCACTCTCTTTGTGTCACTTCATGTTCTATCCCTCTTCTCTTTTCGGCGCCTTACTCCTCTATCTCTCTCTTTATCTTTACCCTTTCCCCGTCTCCGCCCTTTCTCTACCCTCCCTCACGCCCCTACGCTTTCCCTACCGCCCCTCTCTTCCTTCTCCTCTTCTTCTTTTATCCTTTCATTTGTCCTCCTCTATCTTCCTTCCCTTTGCCCTCTCCCTATGCTCTCTCTTCCCACTCCTCTCCCATTATCACTCTCTTGTCTTTCTCTGCCTTCTCTCTCTATCTCACTGTTCTTTCTGAGCTCCTCCCCTCTCATTCTCTTTATCACTCCTTTGACTTTCTCTGCCTTCCTTCTCACTGTTCTTTCTCTTCTCCTCTCTCTCTCTCTTTTGCTTTTCCTCACCTTTTCACTCCCCTCTCTTCTTCCTCGCTCCCTCTACCCTTTCTCTGCTCTAGCTATCCTTCCTTTACCCTCTTCCCTGTCTTTCCTCGCTCCCTTACCTCTTCCCTGCCCTTCCCTTCCTCCCATTCCCCTCTCCCTACCCTGTCTTCGCCCTTCCCGTCCTCTCTTTATCCCTCCCCTGTCCTTCCCAGCAACCGGCACGCCTGCTTAACCTTGGCAAAACGAAGCAACGTGGGATTCCCGCCGCCAACCCTTGTCCTTTCGTGGAAATTTCCCGAAAATACTTTCTCTCCGTCGTTTCCTTTTTCTTTTCTCCGAGATGGCGAGATCCCCAATAGTCCATTTGGGCGTAAATGCAATGAATACCGTCATTTGAATGAAGGAGGAGGAGAGCTTTTTTGGAAATATATAGATTACTTTGGGAAGAATTATTATCCAGTTGTTATCATAATCCATATACGTCGCCTCCTTAAAAAAAATAAAAATATTCCAATGTCAAACAAACAGACTACCTAGCTGAGATCTCAACCACAACAAAACATATCATAAAGGTTGCCGCCATTACTATTAACCCCCATCACTCTCAAACTTTGCTATTATGGGCCTTTTTGACCTACTTCGCCTTCAAAACACAACTAGAGAAAGTAAGAGACAGCCATTAGCACAGCTGCAGGCCAAGGTAGTTTTTTTTTCTCTTTTTTTTTTCATTACGTAAAACACTATTTAGTGAAGAGCGACTCCTGCTCTTACGTCAAGGTTCCAACAATGTGCATAACAGTCTTTTAAAATTTCTTGGATTCTCTATATGAAGCGAAAATGTAAAATATTCAATTAATTAATTTGTCATAAATCTATGTAATCATCCTTTCTATAATTACATGATAAGCAAGTATATGAATTTCCAACAAAGCAAATAATATAATTTACTTATTGATTTACTATATTTCCCAGAAGCACATAAACGTTCACTTTCACAAACATTAAAATACCTTCCCGTTCGCTGATCTCGGTGGGGAAAAAAAACATAATTAACATCATGCGTGATTTCCTGCGTCAAAAGAAGTGAATGATGCTTCAACAAAGAACTGTTCGAATGCCCTTTTAAAACGTCTGAGCGCCTTTGTCTCTATGCTTATTTCCCTCCCATTTCTCTTGTCAGGTCAAGCCATTCGGACACAAGGTCGATAAGGTTCAAATTAGTGATAAACTCGTCCATTTTTTTCTTCTTCTTCTTCACTCTCTTTTCCCTTTCTTTCCCTCTGTATCTCGAGTCTTTGGTATTTATATTCACGAGCAGATTTCCGGAACGCACGAGCGTACCTTTCTCTTTCTGTGATTTTGAACACACACACACACACACACACACACACACACACACACACACACACACACACACTCACTCTCTCTTCCTTCAAAAAAAAAAAAAAAAAAAAAAAAAAAAAAAAAAAAAAAAAAGTAATAATAATAATAATAATAATAATAATAAGACAAAAATTCCGACACCAAATCACCGCATCCTTAAGAAATTCCTCTGCGTTTCGAACCTTTAACAGTGCAATAATAATCACATTTTAAAAAATCCAATAAAAATAAGTGTTTCCCAGACCCAAATACGGAACACGACCTCGCTCCTGATCACGTATAAAGCGAGACCGTACGCTACACTGATGATATTTTAGTGAAAAAGATGATGGCGAAAAAATCAAATTACTTTTACTTCAAGGTTAGAGTTTTTTTCTTGTTGGTGTTAATTCGATATATGATTTAAGCTTTTTTTTTTATTATATGTATTGATTGTCTATATAAAATAACTGTACAAATATTTACACGAGTGTGACGTATCCGTGAAGTGTTAAATTACTTTCGTTTCGTGTAGGGAATAAGAAAAAAAAAAGAAGATAATTCGGAGAAACCCAACTACAGAAATTAAAAAAAAAAAAAAGAAATCAGAAGAGAGAGATAATGCGAAAGAAAGAGAGACGAAGAAAGATATAATAATAAAAAAAATAACCGATAAACGAACACACGATGATAACTCTTTGGCTGCATTTTAGCGCCTGTTCAAAACCACAAAGTCATTCTCGCATCAATAACAAACCCCAAATATACAATTCATGTACATATAAAAAATAGTCAAACGAAAACGAAAAAAAAAAAAACCTTGTTTATAGCACATATTTTACACTACGAGCAGAAGGCTGAAAAAAGCATGTCTCCGTTTTCTTTACTCTCTCTCTCTTGTTCTTCACTCTCTCTTTCTCTCATGTTTTCTTTTTTTCTCATAAGATCACAATAGAAGGGCAGCAATAACACACGAGATCGCACGCCATGTGATTTGTCCTATATATTTCAAGCGGAGAGAGAGTTTCGAAACGCGAACTCTTTGAGAATCATTTACGTTCCGAACGAGGAATTCTGTTTCGGAAATCATAATTAAGCGTTCATTCTTACTTATTGTCGTATATTTATTTTCCATTTTTCTTTTTTCTTTTTTTTCTTTTGATTTCATTCATATTGGCGTTGTGATAAGTGTCTTATTTTTTTTATCTGCTGACCGAGATTTACTTTACGTTTGAATGACTCGAAACGTATTCAAATCCATGAACCGAATATTCGTAATGAGAATTAAAAAAAAAGAAAAAGAAAGATGAAAAAAGAAAAATCGAAGAGAAGGCAACTTGAATAACATAGATTGCAACACAGTTAACAACAACACACAAAAAGGACTCAATATTCCCTGCACATTCAATTAACAACGAACCTCAAGTAACAGAGTGCGACACAAACCCATCTCGATCATTCAGTCTTCGAACTCATCACCACCGTCATCACCATCATCATCTTCACTATCATTTTCATTATCTGCGCTTCTTTCTCTCTCAAAGACTCACTCTCACTCGTGACTGGCAACATTGCTCCTCGCAAGGGGGGGGGGGGGGGATAAAGTGTTACCACAACTGTTTCGCGTGTCTGGCACTGTGCGTGTGTTTGCATATGCATCATGGATGCATTCGTGCAGGCATGTATGTGTGAATGCAGATATACACGCATGCATCTGCGTACTGTGCGTTTTTACAGTACATATAGTGTAGATGTCTGTATGTATGTGTGTATATGTATGTATGTATGTATGTATGTATGTATGTGTATATGTATATATGTATATATGTATATATATATATATATATATATATATATATGTGTGTGTGTGTGTGTGCGTGTTTGTGAGCGCGTGTGTATGTATATGTGTATATGTATATTTGTATACATACATATACATATAGACACACACATACACGCATATATACATATATATATATATATATATATATATATACACACATATATACACACAAACACACACACACACACACACATATATACACATACATATACACAAATACACACACACACACACACGCACACACACACACACACACACACACAATGTGTGTCTCTGTGCGTGTGTATGAATGTAATAACTACACATATACTGTATATATGAGTTTGTGTGTGCATGTGAACTGATGGTTGTATTTAAGTTTCATTTCTCACGGGAATATTCATAATACTGGGAACAATGTCAAGTGTGATGTATTTATAAAAGAGAGAGAGAGAGAGAGAGAGAGAGAGAGAGAGAGAGAGAGAGAGAGAGAGAGAGAGAGAGAGAGAGAGAGAGAGAGAGAGGAGAAAATAAAAGAAGAGAAAGGAGAAAGAGAAGAGAAAGAAAGAGAAAACTAGAGAAAAAAAAATATATATATAATCGAGAAAGAGGAACAACACGGAAAAAACACGAAGAGAGTGCGCGAGAAAGCGATAAAGAAAGAGTGAAAAATGGGGTCACGTGACATAAAACTGACCTCCAGCCACAGAGGGGGAAGAGAGGTGGGTAAAAAGGGACAGAGGAATGGCTTTAAAAACATCATTGGCATTAACTTTTCCCTCTCCACCTCCGCCCGTGCATCTTCATCGCACAAAATCGAGTAAATTCGATCAGTTTGTAAGTTATACGTTCATTAAGCATATAGTCAGTCTCTCTCTCTCTCTCTCTCTTTCTCTCTCTCTCTCTCTCTCTCTCTCTCTCTCTCTCTCTCTCTCTCTCTCTCTCTCTCTCTCTCTCTCTCTCTCTCTCTCTCTCTCACACAAAAACATCTGCACACTGAACATAACAGCTTTGCAAATAACCAACATTTTAAAACAAAACAAAACAAGGGGAAAATCCAAGAAAGTTAATTCAAGAGAACAAGAACAGCAAAGCAAATAAAACAAGAAAACGCCAAGAAAGTTAAGAAGACGATGAGGTCGCGAAGAAGCCATCTTCATTCCAGGAATTCCTTTTGGGAGATGAATAGGCCTATCGACGGGCCTATGGGGGGAGGGGAGGAGGAGGAAGAAGAGGAGGAGGAGGAGGAGGAGAAGGAGGGGAAGACGAGGGGGAGGAGGATGAAGGGAGGAATAGGAGGAGGAAGACGAGGTGGAGGGGGAATAGGAGGGGGAGGAAGTGGAAAAGAGGAACAGAAAAAATTATAGAAAGATAGGAGAATAGAACGACAGGGAGAGAGGAGGATAAGAAAGAGAAGCAGAGGAGGGAAGAAAAAGAAAAAAAAAAAAAGAAAAAAAAAGAAGAGAGAGAACGAAATAACAGAAATACACACAATAAACAATCATTCTCCCCCCCCAAAAAAAAAGAAAAATAAATACGCACCAACGCTCAAAAAAATCCTCGCACCGCACCCCCCCTCCCCCCCCACACACACACGAACGCGACGTGACGCAAAAGCCCCATGTGGTAACGAAAGAGCAAGCGCTAACGTAACAACGGGTCACAATCCGTCACATCTCCCGACACACTTTCTGGTCGATCTTCGTTACGAGATGAATTTTCACAGGGAACGGGATCTCCAAGGACGAGCGGGGGGGGGGGGGGAGGGAGGGGGGGAGGGAAGGAGACAGACAGGTAAATAGGTAGATAGATGGATGGGTAGATAGATAGAGAGGGAGAGAAGGGGAAAGACAAGTAAATAGGTAGATAGAGAGAGGGGAAGGAACAGAGGGAAGGGGAAAGACAGGGAAATAGATGAATAGACAGATCAATGAATGGATAGATAGATAGAGAGGGAGAGAGATGGAGGGAGGAAGGAAGGGAGGGAGAAAGAAAAAGATAAAAATATAAAAAGCTAGAAAGAGGGAGAGAGAAAGATAAAAAGGGAGAGAGAGTCAGTCAAACAAAGAAAGACAGAATTGCATAGCGAGAGGGACGTAGGGATAAAAGAGAGAGAGAGAGAGAGAGAGAGAGAGAGAGAGAGAGAGAGAGAGAGAGAGAGAGAGGGAGAGAGAGAGAGAGAGAGAGAGAGACATGAACAGATAGATCCTTTTTCGACTGAATCATCCTCGCTTTTCATTTTAAGCAACATTTATTCGTCATGCTGTACGTCAAGTGATTCTCGCTTTTTGCAATGAATAGTCAATGCAAAGCTGTTTATGTTGTATGAACGATGGTTTATCTGTTTGAGAGTTAATCTACGATTTTTTTTTTTTACAACCTGGAATGCCATGTAGAATAATCAGAAAAAGAGAATGAGAGAATGAGAGAGGGAAGGAGGGAGGGAGTAAGCGAGAGGGAGGGAAGGAGAGAGATGAAAGAGATAAATAGATAAATAGAGAGATATAAATAGATAGAAACAGAAATAAAGATACACAGACAGACAGAGAGAAAGAGAGAAAGAGAAAAACCACGAGAGCGAGAAATGCCGGTTTGTGTGACCCGGGATGACTTGCAGTTTCGAGCGCAGTGTGTTAGCGACATGCTGTTGTGTCATCCGCACACGATATCGGGGCTCGGACAATTAGGCACGGGGCTAAGAGCAAGGCGAAAGAGGGAAGAAGGAGAGAGAACGAAAGGAGAAGAAAAAGGGTGGAAAGAATACATGTGAAGGAAGGTGGAAAGAGTGCATAGGAAGGGAGGATAAAAGAGAGGGTGGAAAGAATTTGTACGTAGGAAGGAGATGGAAGAGAATGAATACGAAGGAAGGAGGAGAGGAGAAGAGGGAGGGAAGAGAATAAATAACAAGGGAGAAAGGAAGAATGAAAGAAAAAAGGAGAGAGAGGAAGGAGAGAATGGATGGAAGAGAAGAAGGAAGGAAAGAGAGGAAAAGCAAGAACAAAGAGTAAAAGAGAGGAAGGATAAAAAAGGAGATGGGATACGGGAAAAGAGAAAATCTGTGAAGCAAAAGGAGAGGAGGAAATAAAGATACATCCATGTAATTACAACAAATATTCATATAAACAGATACATACATTACAAACATAAATCTCTCT
This sequence comes from Penaeus chinensis, assembly GCF_019202785.1. Lineage (NCBI taxonomy): Eukaryota > Metazoa > Arthropoda > Malacostraca > Decapoda > Penaeidae > Penaeus > Penaeus chinensis. The sequence goes on along the minus strand of NC_061826.1, from coordinate 38,900,120 downwards.
CCCTATATATCCAACCAGACAAACACAAATATAAATTCAGAGAAACAGACAGACCCAGGGATAGAAAGCGACAGAGACACCTTACTCTCCTGTGCAATCACACCACGCATTCAAACACGCGTAAACACAGAAGCACACGCACACGAACACTCTCGCGTGACAGGGATGTACACACTTTCTTGCCGCGTTCGGAATGTTGGCTGATGACTTCGTTCGTGACTTGCCGAGAGTGACTTGGCGGGCAAACAGACATGCACACATACGCTCATGCACATCCATGTACATTTGTGTGCGTGCGTCTGTGTGAACAAGTGTGCATGGCAATGGTGTTTGTAAAGAAAATGTGAATGAGACTTGTATGATCACTGATAATGATGATATTCATAATAATAAAATTGTATTATAATATTATTGTTATCATAATCACTAATATAATCATTTTCATTATTATTAGTAGTAACAGTAGCATTATTATTATTATCGTTATTTTTAATTTACTATCATCATTATAATTTACACAACTATTATTACCTTCACAGTGAGCCAAACGCATTATCTTGGGCAATTCTAATCTCGAACAATGAATACCAATAATTGCATTAGAATCTCAAACTACCCTATTTCCCCAAAACTACTCCAGACATAGGCTTTTCCAGCGACCTTCCTTATATGGCTAAACTCATCTTTACGGCCTACGTGGGAGAGATAGGCCTACAAACAACAAATGCCCTCCAGCTGAGATAATCCCAGAAAACTTTCAAGAATGTGGACACTAGAATCCAAAATACGCACACGCACGCACATACTATGCCTTACACAAACACACAAACATTAAGAAATCGCCCTTTCATATAACTACAAATAAACCAACACACAGACAATACACAAACACAAAAATAAGGAAATGCATAATTACAAACACACACACACGCACTCACACACCCATAACCACACATGCGGAAGCACAGTACACACACATAACCACACACACGGAAGTACACACACATACACACACGTACACGCAAACAGACAAACAGGCAGTGAATTATGGGACAGCGGGGGTAGCAGTGACCCGTCCTAACCACGCCTTCTCTTGCTTTCACTGTCACGGTTTCAATTCTGTCATTTCAGTTCTTCGAATATTCAACCGGGCTTTCTCTCGTTTTTTGTGTTTGTTTGTTATCATTATTAGTATTGTTGTCAGACCTATACTTGTTTATGTTGTTATTAATAATAATAATAATATTATTATTATAGTTGCTTCATTATAATAATCATGATAATAACGACAATAAAATTTCAAAAAAAGTAATAATAAACACAGCAACAATAATAATAATAACAACAACAATAATAATAACAACAACAGTAATAATAATAACAACAATAATAATATTAACAACAATAACAATAACAATAATCGCTATCATTATTATCTATATCATCTACATTATCACGACGTTGCTAAGAACACTAAGGATCGTGCCTCTAAAAATGACAACGGTTACTCATATTTTTTCTCTATCCGCACACACAATCCTAAAACAAAATATCAACCTCCAAATCTGTAATTAACACATTATCACCCTCAACCTATTAGAATAACCTCACACCTAAGATGAAAAAAGAAAAGAAAAAAAAATTACCTTCACAATCCCTGTACTCATACGGTGAGAAAAAGTATGTCTCATTAATATTAATACCGGCCTATGATAGCCACGCACGGCCCTTTTCACTAGAGATACGAAGTGTGAGGAGGTCAAGAATGAGGTGTGAGAATCATGAGAAGGAAGAGGAATATAAGAACAAGAGGAGGAGGAGGAGGAGGAGGAGGAGGAGAACGACAACGAGGAGGAGGAAGGGGGGCGGGAGTGGAGGAGATGAGGAAGAGGAGGAAACGGAGGAAAGAGGGTGGAGGAAGAGGAGAAGATGGAGGAGGAAGAAAATGAAGAAAATGAAGAAGGGGAAAGGAAGGGGAGGAAGAGTGAGAAAGAGGAAGCGGAAGAAGGTAAGGAAGAGAAAGAAGAAAATATAGAAGAAGAAGAAGAAGAGGAGGGTAATAGAAAGAACAAATTTGTTTTATCAGAGAGCTTGATGGCCAACAAAGCGCCGGACAATAGGTAATCAAAGCCTCGTGATGGCGTGCTTAGAAAGGCTTTCTTCTCCTTCTCATAATTATCACTTATTATCATTTTACACACATGACTAAACGCGGTGTAGAGAATAAGGGATATCATCCAGTAAGTGCACGCAATTTATATCTACTTTCTGAAAGGTAAGAAGTACAAAATACAGAGAAAAGTGACCGCGAGCCCCCCCCCCCCCCCCAAAAAAAAAAGAGAGAAAAAAAAAGGAAAAAGGATAAAAAGGTTAAAACTGACAGATCGCAATCACTTCCACGAACAACTTTATACAGAGTTTTGGACGTTCCCCGTAATGGAAATAAATTACCCACGACAGCAACGCATAAAATCAGAAAAAAAAGAAAAAAACTACATCAGTTACTCCAGGAGGCACGCTTGGGAGTTACAATAACACTAAATCTTTTCATTTCTTTCTCTCTCTCTCTCTCTCTCTCATTCTTCTTTCTTTTCTTTTTTTCTTTTTTTTAGAGAAGGGAATACCTGCCATGAATAACTCGCGGGTCAGCACATAATTACGCGACCATAGATCTTTCTGACCTACTTCTGTGGGCTCTGTGACTTCGGGCTTCTCCACCCTCTCCCCCCGTTACCCCTCTTCTATTCCTTCTTCCTCTTACTCCCTCTATTCTTCCTCCTGTTCCGTCTCATCATCTTCTTCCTCTTACTCCCTCTTTCCTCCTGCTCCTCGCTTTTCTTTTCTTTTTCTTTCTATGTTTTTTGTCTTTTACCATTTCCCTTTCTTCCTCTCTTTCCTCATCTTCCTTCTACTGTTTTAAGACTCTTTATCAACCTTGTTTTCGTAATGATTATAAGTATCAATATGATCGTTAGCTTTATCATCACTGCCAAACCACTCTAATTACCATTCGTATTACCATAATCTTCATTTTCTACTGCTACCATTATCATGCAATCAAAAAATCATCATCGCCACTACTATCATCATAATTCCTCCACCTCCATTATCATCTAAAATCTTTCTTCCTTTCACCCTTTCGACCGCAGTCTCTTAACCTCCATTCTATCCTTGTCTCCATCTACACTAGGCTATATTATTCACATAATCCTTGAATAATAATCTACCTTCCTCCCTCGGTTTTCTGACATTTCTTAACCGACGACTAAGTTCCTGCCAAAGCCTAACCTTGCTCCTTGTGGCTTCACCTTGGGCTAAAGGGAAAATCTTCAGAATGCTCAAATGATATGTCACAAGCGTCTGTGTGTGTATATATAAATATGCATATTCATTTTGCTTCCGGGAGAGGTAGAATCAAACATGAAAATAGTTATATCGTATACATATGAATGCATATATATATATATATATATATATATATATATATATATATATATATATATATGTATATATATAATATATATATGTACATATATATGAATATACATATATACACACATATATATATATATATATATGTATATATATAATATATATATGTACATATATATGAATATATATATATGATATATATATAAGTAAATAAATAAATAAATATAAATATATATATACACACAAATATATAAATATTATACACAAATGCATATATATATATATATATATATATATATATATATATATATATATATTGCATGTGTGTGTGTATCTATATATATGAATGTATGTATGTATGTATGTGTGTATATATATATATATATATATATGTATGTGTATATATATATATATATATGTATACATATGTTTGTAATATATATGTGTATTATATATAAATATATATATATTATATATAATATATATATATAGATAATATATATAATATATATATATATACATAAATATATATATATACACACACACACACACGTATGTGTGAATATGTTCCGAGAGAGAGATATAAAAATGAAAATCAATAAATGCAGGCAAAAGGCGAGAGGACGAGAGGCGACTGCTGTACACCCATATGCAAAAGAAGCCAAGATCGACTGTCTTCAACTGGCCAAGGTCAAAAAGCCAAAATTCAGAGCAGTATTACCCCACTTGTTCACATTTATTATTCTGGGCATTCAGAGGCGCTCTGTCACCACCACCCCGCCCAGACAGGAACCTATATTTTAGGAGAAAACTTGGAAAATAGAAAACTACTTATTTTAATTTGTGATGCAAGTAGGGAGGGAAGGAGGGAGGAAGGGGTGAGGGGGTGGTGGGGAGAGGGTATCGGGGGGTCCCTCTCTCTCGTCTAAGGCCGAATACATTGCTTGGGCGTCGAAGTAGCGGCGTAGAGGTGACAAATACATCGAGATTGCATGAGAGGGTAGACCTTATGGAATTTCGATCTCCGAATCTCGCCCACGAAGACGAATTGAGGTTAGAAGCGTGAATAACAAGAGTGAAGAGTGTAAGAAGGTAGAAAAGAGACTGATTTTCTTACATTTTTACTGTGCTTTTAAAAATCTGACGTTCGTTTCTCTTCGGCTGTCTGTCTGCCCTTTTCTACATCTATTCACTATAAATCTGTCCATCTACGCCTATCTACTTCTCTCTCTCTCTCTCAACCTGTTTATGAATGTTACCTTTATATATTTGTGTCAGTATGTTTGTCTGCCTGTCACTCTCTTCCTTACTTCCTACTTCATTTTATCTAGGCCTATCGCAGAATTAGACGTGCTTGGAGGGGTTCTTGTAGAGGGAAGAAGAGGAAGAGGAGGAGGAAGAGGGGGAGGAAGAGGAGAAAGAAGAAGAGGAGGAAGAGGAAGAAGAAGAAGAAGAGGAGGAGGAGGAGGAGGAGGTGGAGGAAGAAGAAGAGAGGGGGGACAATGAGGAGGAGGAGGAGGAGGAGGAGGAGAGGGGGGGGTGTGAAGGCTCATATAAAGGAAAGCGGCACATTTACTTACTGACCCTTCCCCCTGCCCCCTACATCCCCCCTCCCCCTTGCCAGACAGCTCGACCAAACCGCAAGATGGAAAGGTAGGGGGAGGGAGAGAGGCAGGGGGGAGGGGGGCAAGCCAGGGTATTGGGTATAAGTCTGGCAAGGTATGAGGGAAGGAGGGGATGGTTGGGAGGGAGGGGGAGGGAGGGAAGAGCACCTGGGCATTTAAATGTGAGACGAAACGCAAGTTGGGGAGTGTATTAAGAGATGGAAGGGAGAGGGGAAGGGAGGAGGGGGGAGTAGGAGAGGGAGGGGGGAGGTTTCACCCCTAGGGTTGGACAGAATAGCCTCCTAGGCCTAAAGACCGCCCACGGGGGACCGAGCTTGGGGAGGGGGGGGGGGGAGGCACTGAAAGCAGGCGACTTGAAAAGGAAGAAAAAGGAAGGAAGGAAAAATCAGAAGAGAAGGAGGGAGAGGAGACGAACGAAGAAGAAAAATCCAACAAAAGAGAGGGAAAAAATAAGAGAATCGAGACATCAAAGAAGGAGAAGAGAAAGAAGGGAAGAGGAAGAACAGGAGAAGAGAAGAAAGAGGAGGAGGAGGAGGAGGAGGAGGAGGAGGAGGAGGAAGAAGCACCACAATTGTCACCCAAGTTCGTCACGAAGGCAACAATGCCTCTCCTCTTCTCCCCCCTTCCCCCCTCCCTTTCCCCTCCTCTCCCGAATAACTATGGAATGAGGAAGAATGAGGGAAGGGCCTCCCTTCCCCCTAGCCCCCCCCCCCCCTCGCCCTTTATCTCGCTCTCTCTCTAAACAGCGAAGGAAAAAGGCGTGTTAAAATTTCACGCAGAAACCATTCGCGCTTGTAAGCCCTCCCTCTCTTCCTCTCTTCCCCTAACTTATACTTTGCTGTTTGAATTTTGTTTTATTTTTACTACTCCCTTCTCCTCCTATTTATCGAATCCCTTTGCAATCGCTCTATTTCTCCCGCAATCGTTATCACCTTTAATATCTTCCTCATACTATCGAACGAAATCTTTATCATTACCAACGCAATTAGTTCCAGCAACAACACTAAAAGCCACAACCATTAACAACCCAACCATAAAAAAATAATAATAAAAAAAATATCACGACCATCACCATCACATGCAACGCAGGAGAGAGATATTAACGTCACTTTCAACGTGCAAAGTTTGAGTGACATCTTAAATTGCCATCCGACGAGAGACAACAAAAAAAGACGAGAAAAGAAAACGGAGATCCGAGGTTGACATAATGGAAGGGTTAAGAAGAAAATGGGAAATGATAGAATGAAAGAAAACGGGGATTGGGGTTGGCAAGCGTTAAATTGTTGGTTTTAGTTAATCTGATTCTTTTCTCTTCTTTTAAGGGAATGGAGGGGGGGGGGGGGAGATAGTGATCAAGGGAGAAGGTGAGGAGGAAGAAGATAAGGCATAAAGGAAGATGGAAGAAGGGAGAACATAAAAAAGACGGAGGGAAGGAGACATAGAGCAGGGGGAGAAAGGAGAAAGGTAGGGAAAGAAAGAGAAGAATAGGAGATTAAGGAAGATAATCAAAGAAGGAGGAAGAGGAGGGAAAGGAAGAAAATAAGCAAACGAAGAAAGAAGAGGAGAGAGAAAAATGCGATATGAAATCAGTGACCGAAGAAGGAACTAGCATAATCAGTAAAAGAATAAATGCAAAAAGGAATGTACTCAACACACAGGAAGCTGGATGATGCTCTTTGACTTTACATTTCCTCGGGAAACTTACCTGCAAAAAAGAGAAGAAAAAAACATTAGAAAACTGGGTTAAATTTCCACATGGCTTAAAAAAGTATAAAATAAATAGATGCAATTAATAAAGGCATAACAACTATAAATCATTAATAAATAGTAATTCGTAGATCACAACCCAAAAAAAAAAAAAAAAAAAAAAGATAATAAATAAATAAATAAATAAATAAATAAATAAAAAAAGTGAGAATAAATATATATTGTATACATCAAAATCCCATTTCCAAATTTTTCCGTATTTTCCCCCGACTTCAGAAGCCGCCTAGCGAACAAGGCGGTTAGTGTCCAGAGAGAAAAATGGAGTCATTAACCCCCCTCATAGCACAGCACAAACAATGTTAACAAGATCATTAATTAAAGGCAAAACCGAAAGAAAATGTATATCTTTTTCTCTTCTGGTCTTTAAAGCGAGTAAAACTGGCCCCTTTTAGTATAACTTGTTTTACATTCTTCTGCTTGTTAATGGTTCCAAGAGGAATTTTGGAAATACCCAAATCTACGGTTAAACATGTACTTGCACACACACACACACACACACACACACACACACACACACACAACACATGCAGACAAATACCAAAATATACAGAAACGCCAGGCAAAAACGTACATGTAAAAATGATAAACACAAACATACACAACCTCCCCTACCCCACTTCTTGTACACACACACACACACACACACACACACACACACACACACACACACACACACATGCAGACCAGGCTAGCGGTATCTGGCATCTGCTCTTCAAAATGATGTCGACTCTCTGGTCTCTACTTTTTTTTTCATCATCATCTTAGGAATGTTTATAGGTCTTGTCACGAGCTTTCCCGCGTTTAGGGTTCTGGGAAGGTATTGCATCGCGTGAGGATCTGGTTATAGAGGTGAAGGTTGTATTATTTTTCTTTTTTCTTTCTTTTACAAGCTGAGATCCGTACTTTTTGGCGGGAATTCGCATAGCGTGGGATGGGGGATACGACGCTATCTAATATTTTAATATCTCTTTACTATTATTATTAATTGTATTATCATTATTATTATTATTATTATTATTATTATTATTATTATTATTATTATTCATTAATAGCATCCTGGCTCCTTGGAATGTAAACAAAAAGTTCGCAGGTGCATAAATATCGCCCAAAAAGAGTAATCTATATGGACCATGCGCACTATTCGGAATGCCACCGCTATCGTACGGTTTTGCAGGCCATGCGCGTGTATATATGTATAATGTACGTGTGGTAGGATGGAGGTCGTCTTCCCAGGATGGAGGCGGGTTGGAGATGGAGAGGGAAGAAGAGAGGAGGAGGGAAGGAGAGGATGAAGGAGGGATAAGAGAAGGAGGGAGAGAAAGAGGAAGTGGGGAGGGAGAGATGATAAGCGAAAGGGAGGAAGAGAAGGAGAAGGAGGGAGAGGTGGAGAGAAAAAGGAAAGAAAAGAGAGAAAGAGGGAAAGAAGAAAAGAGGGAGAGAAAGGGCAGAGGGAAACAGAGCGAATAAAAGGCATTTGGCAAGTTAAAAAATAGAGAGAGAGAAAAAAAAAGCAGTTTGCTTCCACAAGGCGAGAGGATACCAGACGAAGTGAGAAAGGGAGAGAAAAAAAAAAGAATTAAATTCGCCTGGAGAAGAAGAAGAAGAGGAAGAGAGAGAGCGAGAGAATTAAATCCGTAAAGAGAGGGAGGGGGGTTTAGAGAGAAAGAAGGGTTAAGAGACAGCGTCCAGGTTCCCTCAGCTATGTTAACCACCAGTTGTGTTGTCTTCAGGCCAGCAGGTCAAACTTCCTTTCCCGAGACGGTTACCTTCACCGAGTGCGGACGGGAGGTTGCTGTGATAACCGTGCGAAAAGAGAGAAATAGAGAAAGAGAAAGAGAAAGAGAAAGGGATAGAGAGTGAAAGAAAGAGAGAAAGAGAGGTTAAGGGAGGGACGGCGAGGGGGTAGGGGATAGGGGGAGAGGGAGAAAAAGGAATGGATAGAGAAAAAAAGAGAAAAAGGAAAAAAAAAGAAAAAGTAGATAAACAGAAAGAAAGGAAAAAAGAAAAGAAAAACGAACATACAAACGAAAGAGAGAAGCAGAACGAAAGAAACAAATAAAGAGAGAAACTTTGCTAGTCGGTAACACAGAGTCAGTAGTCTGGCTACATACTGAGAAATGACCAACAAAACCACAATATAGATTCCTCCCTGTCTGGCTATACTGGCAGTCTTTCTTGTGTCTACGGAGTTAACAGACGTCTATGGCTGTTTCATAAATCATGTCAGAAAGAAAATGACATATATCTAATTACGAAAACCGCCACCAGGTGAGAAAAGGGCGCTGGCAGTCAACTTGCGTGACCCTTTGTAATGAAAATCTCGGTCAACCTTTAAGAGCTTATTGCGTTTTTATCTCTCTCTCCTTTCCCCCTCTGTTTACGCTTTTTTAGTCAATAAATAACACGTTTTCTCGCCAGAAGGAAAGAGATGAGGAAGGAAGAAAGGGAAGAATTCTAAACGCATTTCGTGAAACACAGACGACTGAACGCAGGTCTCAATTAGCGAAGATCAGAGAGAGAGAGAGAGAGAGAGAGAGAGAGAGAGAGAGAGAGAGAGAGAGAGAGAGAGAGAGAGAGACAGACAGAGAGAGAGAGAGAGAGAAACACACACACACACACACTGACGGAGATCTGAGTCCTTGATGTTGACTCAATCGCTGCCTCGTCAAATGCGTGACCTTTGACCCATCTGCGGTGGGGTCACGTCGCTCGCTGACCCGCACTAACTTTCTCGTTATCTCTCTCCTCTCTTTCCCCTCTTCTTTCCTCTTCACCTCCTCGTCACCTCTCCTGTTATCTTCCCTTCCCCCATTCCCTCTTCTCTCATCCTCTTCCTCCTGTAACCTAAAAATATTCGTCGACAGGGATTATGCAAACCTGACCCTGAATTGCCCAACGTTTCGGATCAATAGCACTTGATCAGCCGTTTAGTGCACGGTCAAAATTATGAACTTATGCAAGACACACACACACACACACACACACACTTATTTTTGCATCAAATGCATTTGTCTGGTATGCCATACGAGGGCACCCAGCTAGGCGTATGTGTTTGAGTATGTATATTAGTTATGCATATCCGTGTACAGGTACATAGAAGTAGTTTCTCTCCATATGGCGCTGCTAAATACGGGTCATACTGCGGTGAAGCCTCGGCACGCAAAGGTACCCTTAAATGATGTTATACGTGCGCCGCTGCTACTGTCTGGCTCCAGCAGATACACGCACACGCACACACATATAAGTTTATAGTGCGAATACGGAACACCCCCACTCCCAAACACACACACACACACACACACACACACACACACACACACACACACACACACACACACACAACAGCAGACACTTGTACATATACAGTCACAGGTTCTTCCCATGAATACCGAAACCCGACCAAGAGTATATTGAAGGTCGGGGTTAGGGAGAAAGCTCGATGGAACGCGGGTTATTTACAGAGAGAGCTCTTCTGTCAATAGAAATAACTCAACACGGAAACAGTGAGATCTTCCTCTCTCTCTCTCCCCCTCTCTCTCTCTTTTCACAAGCTATCATCATGGCTACATTTCCTCACTTTGGGTTTCACATTTTCATTCAATTTCTTTTTTTTCTCGCTCTCTTTACTTTTTCCTCCCACCCACCCACCCCCGAATAAGCATTGCAAAGTCACGCATGACCCGGTTGTGACAAACTACCAATTAAAGATTCGCTTGGCCGGAATAACGCAAGAGAATTGAGAACAGGGGAGACTTCGGCCGCGGAAAGGTTAGGGTAGAGGGACGTGTCTCCCGCGCTCTGTCATGCAGGATTGTGTAAGCGTGCATAGCGGGGTATGTCGTACCCTTGCCTCGTAATCCTTGCCCTCACCTTTTCTCTCAATCGCCTTTTTTCTTTCTTTCTTTCTTTCTTTCTCTCTTTATCTCTCTCTCTCTCTCTCTCTCTCTCTCTCTCTCTCTCTCTCTCTCTCTCTCTCTCTCTCTCTCTCTCTCTCTCTCTCCACTGGTGCCCAAATCCTCTCTATTTCTCTTTGCATTTTGGCTCCCTTTCTCAATTCATTTCATATTCTCCTTTTTCCCCTCCTTCTCTGCTTCTCTCTCCATTTGTCTCTTTTCCCTTACTAATCTCCTTCAACCTCCTTCACTCTCTCTCTCTCTCTCTCTCTCTCTCTCTCTCTCTCTCTCTCTCTCTCTCTCTCTCTCTCTTTCCCTCTGGCTCTCTCTCTCTCTTTACAATCTCTAACGAGGAGAGACGTCCTAACAATAGTATAAATGACGGGGGGAAGATGACAGTAACAGATGAAGGCGACTGAAGGCGGATAGAGAGTTTGATCCTTTTGGCATGACGATTCGATCCTTTTAGTGTGTCAGGTTTAAGAACATATTTCTCTACTCTTCCGAATAGAACAAATACAGTAGAATTTACTCAACCGAAGCCCCCCCCCCTCTAAAAGGTATGCAAACAAGCAAAACTCGAGGAAGCACAAGGATCCAAAGAGGAAAAAAAAGGAGAAAATAGATAATAAAAAATACACGAAAGAAATGGGGACAACGGCTCCGGTATGTAAGACGCGGCGTCAAAGTCGTCGCCCGGAGAGAGTCAGGGATTCGGACACGTGCATTGCGTTACTATCAATTCAGAAAATCTATCTCTTCTCTCTTTAGGCTTTCTATCGTTTATGTCTCGTATATTTGCATCTCCTTTTATTTATTTCTGGTTTATTTACTCTCTCTGAATTATGATGCACGTGTTTTTTATACGGGTTAATATATTTTCGGGGATTTATTTATTGAATTCAAAGACTGAGTATAATTCCAAATGATAATAAATTCACGGCCTAATCATATTCATTAGGTAAACCGTTTTCATATTTATCTTTTTTATTCTAAAGGATGTCAGCCTACTGTATTAGGAATAGGCCTATCTAAAATACAATATAAATGCTACTCCGTACCCCCATCCAGATTTCTAAAACACACAATAATAATAATAAAAAAAAGTAAAATAAAACCTTTAGAGCAATAAAAATAGCACATAAAAGAACTAACCTAACACTGATCTTGAGAAAATATTCAAACTATTTTAACGTTTCATGTGAACGCCCAAATGTGGCGTGTCGACCCCGTAGACTTTTGCCATCCAGCATACGGTATCTCAATGACTTATATTTTTTGTGATATTCGATCCAGCTGTTTTATTACTTTCTCTTATTTTCTCTCGTGGTATTTTTTCTGTGTTTCTTTAATTTTATTTTATTGTTTATTCTTTTTTTCTGTTGAGGAATCTATTTCTCATGAAATATTGCAATTTATCTAATCTCCTTTCCGTCGATAATTTTTTTTTCCTGGATGAGTTTTCTCCTTGCTTTTTGTTGTTGTTGTTGTTAGTGTCTTTTTCCTTCTTCCTCCTTCTTTTATTTTCTCTTTCGCACTCTACCTTGACCCGCTTTCTCCGTTCCCTCGTTTCCAATTTGCATTTTTTTTTTTTATTCTTCTTTCTTTCGGTAGGTTTATTCTCGTTTCTTATTTCTCTCATCGACACATAAAAAAAAAAAAGGAAGAGCGGGAGAATCGCAGAAAGAATTAAGGAAAGAGAAGAAAGATAGAAGAGAAAATTCTCTCTAATTCTCCATCTACAATATTGCCTTTGGGGAAGAGGGGGGAGGGGGGGGGAGGGACACCCATTAAACAAAGGATATTATGCCTTCCCTTCCCTTCCCCTTTTTTTCTCCTCCTCCTCCTCCTTCTTCTTCTTCTCTTTCTCCTTTTCTTCTCTCTTCTCTATCTCCCTATCCGTACACTTAAAATGTATCATTGTTTATCATCACCGACTATCATCTTCCTCACATACACTCTTTCTCTCTTTTCCCTTTTTCTTCAAGCAATTAAATATATTCTTCGTAACCATTCTTGTCCCTCCTTCTCCCCCTCCCCCCCTACAACCCTCCCCATGTGACCCTCCCTCCCCCCCTCCCCTACCCATTAACCCTTCCTCCCCCCTACTCCCCATTGACCCTCCCCCCCACTCCCTAACTTACACCCCCTCCGTCATGTGACCCTTCCTTCTCCCCCCCCCCTTCCTCTCCCCTTCCCCCCCTTCTGTTACTGTCCCGATGACCTACTTCCCTGCTACTACCTCCTCCCCCCCTCTCCCCCCCCTTCCCAGGTCCCTTACACCCCCTCCCCCCCCTACCCCCCATACACGAAGGGGCCCAAGCGAAGCATCATCGGAGGGGATACCTTTTTTTTTTTTTTTTTTATCTCTCACAAGCGGGTTATCTTCACCGTTGGAAGTAGGGGGTGAGGGGGGGGGGGTGAGGAGGGGGAGTGTTAGGGGGAAAGGGTGTTAAGTAGCGGTTTTGCGCTTTCTATTATTATTATTATTATTATTATTATTATTATTATTATTATTATTATTATTTATTTATTTATTTTTTTGATTGGCTGAGAATCAACTTGAAATTATATCATCTCAATATATGAAATTAATGATAATGACCCTTGTGATAACAATACCCAAATATGATCACCGTATTTTATTTTCTCTAGAGCGTCTATAAAACGAAATCTAGGGGAAAAAAAAAATAACAGCAATAATAAAAAGAAAGAAAGAAAAAAAGTCAGACGTCAGTCAATCAACTCATGTTACTTGACGAGAAGATCGAGGTAACCTCACGCCAGAGAAATATAAAATGACATTGTAAACTGGATAACTTAACCTAGTTTTATAAAGATGGCATTACATACACGAACGCGCACGCGGACACACATGCATATTTTATACGTGTATATAGTAAAGTGTACATGGATACACGCATTCGTAAATATTTGGAATAAGTCCACACATGCAGTAAATACACAAACACAGAAACGTGAAAATACAAATAGGTTTCCGTTACATAGCAGAAACACACACACACACACACACAGACGATGATACATTACACAAACGTGTCCATTTTTCCTCTAATCTACTTTATTATCAATTTTCTCTCATATTCCTTCGTTTCATTTCCTGGTCAACCGTTTCCTTCTCTTTCTCTTTCTTTCTTTCTTTCCCCCTCTCTCTCTCTCTCTCTCTCTCTCGCCCTTTCGCCTCGCAGAATTTCCTTCACTATTAATCTCTCTCTCGTCTCCTGGTCCAACTTGCAGTACCTGTTTCGCGGCCTGGTCAGTCTTAGCCGGTTTGAGTACGTCGGTTTTACAGATAACAATGAAAAAAGAGAGAGAGAAAAAAAAGAAATGGCATAGAAAAAGGTTGAAAAATGTAGAAAAGCTCTCAAAAAAAGAAGAAAAAAAAAAGTTCAAAAGTTAGCGTGACACTTCTTGAATTTCCCGCCATTTCTGAGCAATGATGATATTTTCCCGTTTTCTTTTTTTCCGGGCTTTTTCCGCGTTCGAATGAAAAAAAAAGAAAAAAAATGCAAGACTCTAAATCCATTTCTAAAAGAGAGAAAATCATAGAGAAAGAAAGCAAGAAAGAAAAAAAAGAAAGCCAGCAAAACAAAAAAGTATCGATGACATTTTTTTTTCTATTCTTTATGACAAAGGAAAGATGACGCAGTAAAAAAAAATCTACAACCCTAATCAACAGACAAAAGAAAGTCGAAGGAAAACCCAAAGAAAAAAAAATCTTATAGGCTTATCTTTATCCCTAAATCATCCTCAAAAGAGAGAGAAAATCGAGGAAAAAAATGTAAGTAGGACAGCCAATACAAGCAAACGAGGAAGTAAAGAGAGAGAAAAAAAGGAGGAAGAGAGAAAAGAGAAAGAGGGTATGAAGTAGGAAAAAAAGTAGGGGAAGAGGAGGAATATCGAGAAGGAAAAGAATGGGAGAGAGAAGAAGAAAAGATTAGCGGGGGAGAGAAGAGAAGAGGGAGGAGGAGGAGAGAAGAGAGAATAGGTGGGGGGGGGGGGGGGTAGGGAAGAAAGGCAGAGAGAGGAAGGGAAGTGAGGGGGGGGGGGGGGAGGAGGCTTGACTTTGTGTCTCGAATAACGGCTCAAACCGCAACTATTAATGGTGCATAACTTAACTATTTAAGGGAAGCTCGCGGCGAGAAAGAGAGAGAGAGAGAGAGAGAGAGAGAGAGAGAGAGAGAGAGAGAATATGAGATAATATGAGAGAGATAGAGAGAGATAGATATATATATATAGAGAGAGAGAGATAGAGAGATAGAGAGATAGATAGATAGAGAGAGAGAGAGAGAGAGAGAATATGAGATAATATGAGAGAGATAGAGAGAGATAGATATATATATATAGAGAGAGAGATAGAGAGATAGAGAGAGAGAGAGAAAGAGAGAATATGAGAGAGAGAGAGAATATGAGATAATATGAGAGAGATAGAGAGAGATAGATATATATATATATAGAGAGAGATAGAGAGATAGAGAGAGAGAGAGAATATGAGAGAGAGAGAGAGAGAGAGAATATGAGAGAGAGAGAGAGAGAGAGAGAGAGAGAGAGAGAGAGAGAGAGAGAGAGAGAGAGAGAGAATATAAGAGAGAGAGAGAGAGAGAGAGAGAGAGAGAGAGAGAGAGAGAGAGAGAGAGAGAGAGAGAGAAAGAGAGAGAGAGAGAAAGAGAAAGAGAGAGAGAGAGAGAGAGAGAGAGAGAGAGAGAGAGAGAGAGAGAGAGAGAGAGAGAGAGAGAGAGAGAGAGAGAGAGAGAGAGAGAGAGAGCATTAAGGAAAAAAAGAAAGGAATATACCTAACACTTAAGCAGTGGCAGTTGCTTGGTCGGAGATACCTGTCCTAAATGTATGGTGAAAGCTGTTGATGGATTTAGTGTAAACTAGTTTGGGTGAAAAAAAAAAAAACGCACACACAGACACACACGCACCCCATCCTAAACACACGTACACGTACATGCGCGCACCCCCTCCCCCCTTACACACACACACACACACACACACACACACACACACACACCCTTATACACAATGGTTAACAGACACACGCAAATACACTCCCCTCTCTTTCTCTCTATAAAAAAAATTTCCACAGACATAAAATATCTTCATCGTTTTTTTTTTTCTCTCTCTAACAAGAAAGCCAATACCAGAAGCTGTCAGCGGCGGGAAAGTTGCACCGGAAAACGTGTTGTGTAATATAAGACTTGGAAACCCCTGCCGCTTTTCATTCTCGATAAAAAAAAAAAAATATATATATAATAATAATAAATGATAAATAACATAAAAAGAAGAAAAAATAATCTTGTGTGCTGCTATGTTACTAGATACGTTTTGTTTGCGGACTTACGACTGCAAAAAAAGGGTTATGTCAATAAATTTGTACCTATATCTGTAATTATATCTATCGATCTACATTTTTGTCAAGAGTAGAATTACTAAATCTATCCACGAGCCTAATTTAAAAAGAAAATTACCGTAAAAATAACCTAAATTCTGACAAGCGAGGCGTTTACAGCCCGCTGAGATCAGATTATAAGCCCCATTTCTACTTATCATCATATATATATTTTCTTTTATGGTCAATTCTTTACTCAATCACCTTTTTATTCCTTCTCAACTCGATTTATTAACAAGTCATTCTAGAATCTCCCAGACGCGCCTCAACCCAAAACGCATAATCCCCCAAACCGGACAGACTTTGAGCGCCAAATCATGTGAAAGAAGTGGGTCAGCCGAGGATGGAAGGACATCTGGCGGCCAAGTTTCGCGTTATCTCTAGGGGGTGGAGGAGGCTGGGGAAAAGGAGGAAGAAGAGGAGGAGGAGGAGGAGGAGGAGGAGGAGGAGGAGGAGGGAGAGGTGATAGGGGAGGGAGAGGTGATAGGGGAGGGAGAGGTGGTAGGGGAGGGAGAGGTGAAGAGAGAGGTGAAGGAGTATGAGGAAAATGTGTCTGAAGAAGGGAAGAAGGAAAAGGAGGAGGAGGAGGAGAAGGAGAATGAAGTGAAAGACGATACATGACAATGGGTAGAAAACAGGGAAAGGCAAGTTATCAGGGAAGGAAAAATAGACGAGAAAAACAGATTGAGAATAATAGAACTGATACAAACAGTGAACGAAAAAATAATAAACAAAAGAAAGGAACTGCGACAGAAAAAAACAAGAAAAGAAATACGAAATAATGGCCAGCATACAAACATACAAAAAAACAAGCATCCACATCAAACAAGCTTATCTCCCAAGAAACGATAAGATGTCATCATATTAGCATAAAATGACATGCTCTACACGACGGGAGAATGATCACTATCTGTCGGTATTTAGGTTTCCTCGCGTGCTTAAGCTGAATGAAGGAAGGCGGGATTGGATGGCATTACGGTATGCAAATGACCATAGGACTGTTTATCTGGTTATTGAAGGAGAGATGGGGGGGGTGAGGGAGGGGGAAGGAGGCTAATGGAGGAATGGAGAGAGGGAGGAAGACAGACAGATAGGTAGATAAAAGATAGATAGATAAATAGAGAAAGAAGAGAAGAAACAGAGAGCAAAAGGAAGAGCAATAGAAACAGCTAAACACGGAAAAAAATGAAGATAGAATGGCAAAGGGAAGGAAAGGGTGATGGAATGGAGGGGAGGGGCAGGGGAGGCGAGTGATCAAGACGCACACGTGTCTGGAGTGTATAATCGTATCGTAAACAGCGTAAATATGTCGGGAAGAATGCAATAAAACGCGTTTCTTGTTCCTTTGATAGATCTCTCGGGTGGGTGGGTGGAGGGGGAGAGGGGTGGGCTAGGTATATAAGGAAGGAGGGGGATGGTGGGGAGAGGGACTGGGGATGGGGAAGGCGTGGGGAGGAATGGGGAATGGGAAAGGCGAGGGAAGAGTATACAGAGAGAATGAGGAAGTCGAGGGAAGACAATAAAAGGGGGAATTGGGAAGATGGGGAGAAGGGTAGGAAATGGGGAACACGAGGGGAGAGTATAGGGGAGGAGGAGGGAGAAGGGAAGAAGAGAAGAGTAGAGATATAAAAGGGAATAGGAGAGGGGAGGAGAGGAGAGGGAGGGGATGGGGAAGGGGGAGAAGGATGGAGATTGATGATGATAGCGGCTATACATCATCTGCTCTACGTGGAATGATTTATCAAGAGAGAGATTGATTTTAAGAAAATGCTAATGAATACTGTCGTTATCATCGTTACTATCATTGTTACTGGTGTTATGATAATCATTATCATTTGTACAATTAATGTTATTATGATTATTTTCATCGTTATCATTACTACCATCATATCAACTGCTCTTTTTATAACCATAATTAGACCTTACTACCATAACCATTATCCATAACCATTATCATATATAATGAAAAATTGAGAAGAAATCGGGTCCCCCCCCCCCCCCAAATCCCACTGTCAAAATAAGCGACAGCAGCGGATGCACAAAGTCCTCAGAAGCCATTACAAATCCCATTAATGGAGGTCAAATAAGGCCATAATGGTTTAACCGCATAAGGAAAATACTTTCCCAAAGCGGGCTTCATCAATCCGTTTCTCTATCGCTTATCTTATCGGGTAATATCATTCCCTATTGGGAGGCTGTGAGGAACGTACATTGTGGAGGAATTCATTGTATGCAAATGTGGTTGGGGGGGAGGGGGGCGTAGGTAATGGGGTGAGGGTAGGTTTATGAGGGCCAGGGCCATGGGGAGGGGTGGTGGTGGTAGGGAGTCAGTGAGGCTAGGGATTTTATGTTTGAAGAAAACATTAATTTTGTCCTAATCTTTTCGCATCTTAACCAATCCAACCATTAGAAAAACAACACCCAATCTTTGTCTTTAAATACAACAACTAAATTATCCCCCCAAACCAGGAACACAATGTTACTCCCCCCCCCCCCCCAAGAAAAAGAAGAAAAGAAAAAAGAAGTAGAAAAAAAGACTGTACTCACCGATTTTCTTGTTGATGGTGATGGCGGGGCCGAGCTGAGACTCCGAGAGGACGGCGGCGACGCTGAAGGTGTAGTCGGTGTTGGGGAGGATGCAGTAGTTGCACACTTCAGGGTTCAGGGTGAAGCTACACTTGTTTTCTGAGCACTGGGGGGAAGAGAAAGGGTGGGGTTAGGGGTTTTTGTGTTCTATGACGATGTTTAATTACATTTTTAAAATATGCAAGGATCTCGGATTTTTTTCTCAGATGGTTTTGTAATTCACTTATTCCTCGTATTATCTTCTATTGCGCTTTAAAATATATATTTCCCCTTAAAGGAAGATGTGTAATTAACAGTTAAAATAACCAATCAAAATTATGCACACATTTCCTTCTAAAATTACCAAAAATTGTCTCCACAACGAGGACTCTTTTTTTTCTCTATCCTTCTAATCTTTCTCCTATTTTTCATCTATCTTCCATCCTTTCCCTTACCTTCATCTCAGTATCGTATGAGGCAGAACCACCGAGGAGAACGAGGATGTAGTTAGAGAATTCGCCGCTGCATGAAGGCCTTTCCCACTCGATGACCACGTTGGCGAGACGTTCCTGGACCTTCAGGTTGCGGGGCTTCAGGTGTTCGGTGCTGTCAGCTGCAGGAAGAGGAAGGTGCACTTTTAAGTTCATTGTTACGTAATTTTTGTTTAAATGTGAATTATTTGTTTATAATATAATTAACTAATTGTATTTACTTATTGGTGTAGCTAGAAATTACATAAAACTATTTTTAAATAAAGTTTAAGACGAGCGAGTCAATGGAATGTCAATGCCAAATCATTCTTTCCTAAGTCACCCCCTAAATAAAGCCTCAGCTTTCCATTTTCTCTAAATGTCATTCTGCGGGTCCGTTTTCTTTGAATGACGCAGCAGTATTAATTCTCGGGGTGACTATACCGTTTTCTGCTGACGCATATATATTTTTTTTCTTGTGAATTTGAACATCTATCTCAAAATTTACTGTAAAAAATCGAGTTTTCTACCACACCTTACCATAAAATCTATATCAATATATAAATAAAAAACTCGAATATGTACAAAAAATAATCAAACGACAAACTTCTGAACGTATCAGTACCACCCTGTACCACCACCCTTAAAACCAGAAACCACCCTGATCATCCTTACAGTATTAAATCAAGAACTGAAATCAAGACACCCTTCACTCACCGTCCTTCTGGCAGATCATGTACTGGAGGGTGTGGTCAGCGGGGTAAGGCTGGAGCTTGTGGCGGAAGTTGGTGTCGGGGTAGTCGTCCAACATGGCGGCGATGGAGGGTCCGTACAGGCTGGTGGGGAGGGAGTTCCATTCGTTGCTGGTGCCGGCCTATGTGAGGAGGGGGAAGGAGAGACGATAAATATAGAGATAATGATTATGGAGTGAAGTGGGGATGTACGGGAGATGTGACAGAAAAGAAGGGATGATATAAATTGATGATATGTGGTAAGGAGCGAGTTTCATTCGCTAGTAGTGCCGGTCTTTGGGTGGAAAAAAGGGAGGGAAAGACAATGAAAATTACTGAGTGAATTGGGGAGATACGGAAACTGTGATAAGAATGGAGGGTAAATATAAATGAGATATGATGCAGGAGGTCCATTTGTTGGTGGTCTATGGGAAAAAAGGGAGAGACGATAAATATAGAAATGCTTATGGAGTGAAAAGGGAAGATACGGAGATAGAAAGGGATAATAGATATGAATGAGATATGGTGTGGCCGGAGTTCCATTTGTTGGCGTATGTACGAGGGAGAGACAGAAAGATAGAAGAGAAGATAATTATGCGAATGATGAACAAGAATTACGTAAGGAATATCTGATGTTGGAAAGATTAATAGTATTGGCGTAATAGTCAGTGAAACGTAATCTAATAATTATACCATTTGGAACAGAACTTTCTGCATCATTACTTTGAAATTTACAATATAGTGTTCATTTTTAATTCATCCACAATCTAATACCAATAGTCATGTAACATTAAGACGATGCTATCCGTCATCCACAAGTACCGTTCATAAGCTTATATTAATTCATTACATGACAAGATAAAAAAAGAATTTTCAAAAACTATACAGGACATCTCTCTTTTTACCTATCGAGCTCTTAATTTACCGATCCACATCATCAATGCACTAGCGGGTCCTAAGCATAAAGCATAAATAAAATAAAGAGGTTCTAAGTAACTTTCCTAGCAATTTATATTCTCATGACTGAGCACCCCAGTAGCCACACATCACCCTGTTTTCAACCCACCTTGAGCCAATCGCAGAAATCGTTGCCTTCGCACTTGGAGCCATCAGCATACACCCAGTTTGATGGGGATTCACAGGCGTCTCTGTAAAATAAGGGAAAAAAGGGTTCGTGTTAAGAGAATGTTGTAACAGTGGTGATATTGATATTAAGGAGGAAGAGATGAATTGGGAAAAAATATAAAATGATACTAACAAGAAATGGATTGTAATAATAAAATAGTGCACTAATACACACAAAGTTGAAAACGAGTTAAAAAAATACAAATGACAAATGTCTGAAACCCATAAAAACTTATAGTACAGTAATTGTCTGTTTTAACAGTCTATAACAGCACCAGAAAGAATAACAATAAGAACAAAGGAAAAAAGAGAATTAAATTGTTAAAGTTTGTCCTCTTGAAAAAGGTTGAGGCCAAAGAAAACGGAACCCACACCAGAAGTCTAGGGGAATTGCGCGTCATTTTTCAATATATACGTGTAATTTTGTTTTCTTATTTTCTTTCCAGAATAAGGAACATACAATCTTGTTGCACTATAACTAAAAGTTAAAATACCTTGACAATTTCTAATAATGATAATCCATAAACCCACTTAAATACCCTTTCTCTTCACTAGACATACGCCTTATCTATGCAAGATGAAACTATTATTTAATCGAGAGTGACTGGCATAAGCGAGGGCAAACCAGTAGAGAATGATAATCAGCAATTGTCATCGTTGATAATTCCCTCTCTATTCCCTCCCCCCTTCCCCATACCCGGCGTGTGAGAAGACCGGTCTTGTACACAACTTGACCTGTTTTGGCCTACTCGCTTTGCCGTCCAACCTGTCCAGTGACACAAAGGGAAGTGTGGAGGAGAGAATGAGTGTGTTCAAGATGATATTTGAGCATATTTGCATAGGCGTGTTTTTATTTCTCTCTTCTCCTTTCCTTCGCAAACATGATAGAAGACGACATGATATTTGTGAATCAAACTGCTTTTGTGTCTACATTTATATAGGATTCTTCTGTCTGTCTGTCTTTCAATCTATCTATCTACCTATCTATTTATCCCATTCACTTCACAAGGATAGTTGAATAAAGTCAACAGCAATCTCGAGGGAAATGTACTGGATTTTAAGAATCCTTTGGGGATGATGCTGAGTTGACACAGTTTCCTAGATTTTACTTCCACTTTATTAGATTCTCCCGATTGTTCACGTTTAACACCGAAAAAACAAAAAGTCTTTTCCTATTCACTTTGTAGATTGCATTCCATTACAGGACACTCGCCCCCTTGCACAACAACACGAGTGGAAGACAAAAAAGGAAACTGAAATGACTTAACGGCTTTCTCCTCAAGATTTTATAAAGTGGAATTCGTGATGACATTTCGGAATACGGAATGAGGCGGGGTTGAGAGGAGAGGAAAGGGAGGAAGAGGGACGGATAGAATAGAGGAATAGGGGATGATGATGAATAATAAATGAGGAAGTTGAAAAAGAGAGATGAATAGTAATAATGATAAGGAGGAGGAGGAGGAGGAGGAGGAGGAGGAGGAGGAGGAGAAGGAGGAGGAATAGAGAAGAAATAATGAAGAAAAATGAAAAGGCGGAAAGAAGCGAAAGAAGCGAATGAGAAAACGGAAAAAATAAACGATTACACCTGAAAGTTATAAATAAAACAAATAACAAGAAAGAAGAGAGAGATGAAAATTAAGCAAACGAAGAAAAAAAAGGGACAAAAAGAGACTAAGAAAAGACATCCAAAGGGAAAAAAAAAAAAAAAAAATCATGTCTTGAACCAATCTGAATAAAAGAAACAGATAGAAGAGAGAGAGAGAGAGAGAGAGAGAGAGAGAGAGAGAGAGAGAGAGAGAGAGAGAGAGAGAGAGAGAGAGAGAGAGAGAGAGAGAGAGAGAGAAGAGAGAGAGAGAGAGAAGAGAGAGAGAGAGAGAAGACTTGCTTCATTTCCACTCATTGTTGCTTCACCCCCTGACCTCAACTCCACCTTTTAACCTCAATTTTGTCACAGAGAGTAGAGGAGATTTGTGGAGGAGGGTGGAGGGTGGAGAATGGAAGGTGGAAGGTGGATTGAGAAGAATGGGAGGTGGAGGGTTGAGAGTGGAAGGTGGATGGAGGAGAATGGAAGGTGGAGGGTGGAGAGTGGAAAGGGATGGAGGAGAATGGAAGGTGGAGGGTTGAGAGTGGAGGGTGGATGGAGGAGAATGGAAGGTGGAAGGTGGGTGGAGGAGAATGGAAGGTAGAGGGTAGATGAAAGAGAGTAGAAGGTGGAAGGGTGGAAGATGGATGGTGGAGAATGGAATTTTAAGGGTGAAAGATGGATGAAGGAGAGTGGAGGGTGACGGGTGCAGAATAGAGGGAGATGGAGTGTGTTAGTGGAAGGAGGTTTCTGGTGGAGTAGAGTGGAGTAGGAGTGTGGATGGATGCATGGTGGAGGGAGGGAAGGGAGGTGAGGAGGAGAAAATGGAGTAAGACAGGAAGCAGAATGCAAATGACTTCTTACATATAAACATGCCTGCTCTATTCCTTCCAAAACAATCTAAAATCTATCTATATCAATTTATCTATATCTCTCTATCTATCCATACATATATGACAAATGAAGAACAGATATATATATGTTTCTCACAATGGTGAAGCATATCGGATAACACTTCTGCAACGTGTTCTATAATGACAACACTAAAATACGGCTCTTGCTCTACATCCGCAAAAAGAATTTATATATATATTTTTTCCCTCGCTATTTCCCCTTCTGTTTCACCTTTAAGCAGAAAAAAAGCGGTCGTTAGCGGAAGCAGGAAGGAATGAGGAGCAGGTAGGAGAGGAAACGAGCCATCTTAATATTTTTTACTGAGATATTTAAATGGTTGTCAAGGAAGAGAGAGAGAGAGGGAGAGAGAGAGATGAAAAAGTGGAAGTCAATTTACGATACAAAAAAATCGAAGGGAAGGGGAGAATGGGAAAGAGGGAAAGCGATGGTAGTAAAACATGCGTGAAAAAATACTGTTATAGGAAGAAGAGAGATAGAGGAGGAGGAGGAGGAGGAGGAGGAGGAGGAGGAGGAGGAGAAACAGGGGGAGAAAAATGAAGAAGAAGAGGAAGAGGAGAAGGAGGAAGAAGAAGAAGAAGTGAAGAAGAAGAGGAAGTGAAGAAGAGGAAGTGAAGAAGAAGAAGAAGAAGAAGAAGAAGAAGAAGAAGAAGAAGAGAAGGAGGAGGATGGAGGAGGTCGAAGAAGAGGAGGATGAAGAAAGTAGACGAAGGAGAAGAAAAATAAGGGGCAATCGAAGACATGACCAAGAAGTAAGAAGAGTAAGAGGAAGAGAAGATAGAAGATTGGGAAACAGATAAAAAAAAAAAAATGGAGTAGGTGGAGAACAGAGAGAACAGGAGAGAAATAGGAAATGCGAGAGAGAAGGAAGAAGGAAGAGCAAAAAGCAAATCAGAATGTAGGGTACGAAGAAGGACGATGAAAAAGAGGGAGAAAACGGGGAAGAGAAATTGGATGCGGGGGAGACTAAAGGGAAAGAGGAGCGAGAAGATGAAAGATAAAAAATAAGGAAGAGATACGAGAGGAAAGAAAAGTAGAAAGAAGAAATTGGAAAGAGAGAAAAAAATGAGGGAGGAAGAGGAGAAGGAGAATAAGAAGAAGTAAGAGAAGGAGGAGGAGAAGAAGAAGAAGAAGAAGAAGAAGAAGAAGAAGAAGAAGAAGAAGAAGAAAGAAGGAAACGAAAAATAAAGAAAAAGAAGGAGGAGAAGGAGAAGGAGAAGGAGAAGGAGAAGGCGAAGAAGAAGAAGAAGAAGAAGAAAATAAAGAAAACGAAAAACACACGAAAAACCACAGGAACTCACTGGCAGAGAAGACCCAGGAAGGCACGGTTGTTCTGCGAGTCGATGGTCTGCGACAGGTGCGGCTTCAGGAGATCCTTCAGGAAGTTGTGGATCTTACTGGACTTGTCGGCGGCCAGGACGGCGTTGTCGGCTTGGCACCTGCGGGCGAGGAAGGGCGTTAAAGAGGGCTGATAAAGAGGGGAAGGGGCATTAAGGGGCGCCGGTAAAGGGGGAAGGGGCATTAATGGGGCCTATAAAGTGTGTGGGGGGGGGGGGTGGAGGTACAGGAAATGGTGTAATGGAACTTGCTATTTAGTATTTTTTTTAATGATTTTTTAATCTTAATTCACTATTGTGGTTTGAATTAAATTTCTGTGGAGTGAGTTGCTGAATGAACAATACATATATATATATATATATATTTCTAATCTGTTAGATAAAAGCAATAGATTACGTTATGATATTCTAGTGATCATTATAATTTTAAACTTCAAAAGAAAATGAGAATCAAGGAATAGATTTTAAAAATATGAAAATTTTCTCTCTCTATCTATTTACTACTCTCCCTCTGGGTCCTCGCCTTCCTCCTCCTCCCCTCTCCTTCCCTACCATCTATCTCCCTTCCCCCCTCCATTTCTTCCTTTTAATAACTTTCCCCTCAATTTCCTATCGCTTCTTTTTCACTTCCTCTCTTCCTTTCTACCATTCTGCCTTCTAATTCCTCCCCTCCTACTCTTCCACCTTTCCTCCCTTCCCTCCTCCCTTTCTTCCTAACTTTCCCTCTCTCCCTCCTTCCCTCTTATCCTTCCATCTAAATCCCTCCCTCCTCTCCTTCCCTCCTACCCTTCCACCCCTCCTCCCTTCCCTCCTATCCCTTCCACCCTTCCTCTCCTCTCCTTCCCTCCTACCTTTCCTCGCTTCCCTCCAATCCCTTCCATCCTTCCTCTCCTCTCCTTCCCTCCTAACTTTTCTCCCCTCCTACTCCTCCATTCCCTCCTACCTTTCCTCCCTTCCCTCCTATCCCTTCCACCCCTCCTCTCCTTCCCTCCCTCCTACCTTTCCTCCCCTCCTACTCCTCCCTTCCCTCCTACCTTTCCTCCCATCCCTCCTTCTCTCCTCTCCTCCCGTTCTTCCTCCAAAACTTACTTCCTCTGCGCAGATGTGAAGTCGGTCGGTGTGTCCGTCTGGATCACCTTGTAACACTTGTTGTCGAGCTTGGAGTATCCGGGAGCGCAGGCATCTGTGGACAAGTGCAGGTGGTTAGGTTCGAGCATAAGGGGAGTTAGGTGTGTAAGTGTGCATCGTTTGATACGTATTATTCATATTCTTATTCTTATCTTTGTTGTTGTTGTTGTTGTTTTCAAGTAGAATGCATATTGTTATTCAACACGTGTTGTTATGAGACGTATTAATAACGCAACGGAACAAACAATCTGAACTAAACGAACAAATAAACATCAATAATGAAAGCAATGGTGATAATGATAATGACGATAATAGCAAGCATAATGGATCATCATGTGAGAAATAACGACAATGTTATAAAAAAAAAAGGAGAAACGCACTTATGAAAACGCAAGTGAAGTTGGTCGCACCGCCACCCTCCACACTCTTGCCTCTCCCGCTATCGCTGTTATCACCGGTACCGCTACCACTGGTACCGCTACCACTGGTACCGTTCTTACCGCTACCACCCGTTACGCTGCTAACGCTACCTCCGCCGCTCCCGCCGCTATCACCGGTACCGACGACCGAGCTCAATAATCCGACGAGGTTCAGTATCGACGCGGTGGTCGACTCCACTACGCTGGAGGAGGGGATGACATCCTCGTCCTCCGTGCTTATCCTGCTGAAGACGTTCTCCTGCCACCATTTTGGGAATGGGGAGGGGGGAGGAGGAGGAGGAGGAGGGGGTTCCTTCGTCTTCCAGTCCTTCTTCGTGAGAAGGACGACCAGCACGACTACGAGGACGCACAGGAACACGACCAGGCACGAGGCGACGGAGGGCACGTGTTTGCGAAGCTTCGGCAAAGCGCGTCGGCAACACGCTCTCCACGCCATGGCGACGCGGCCGACACTCCCTTAATAATCTTGTTTTTCCTGCTCCAGATCGGCAGAGAGGCAGGCGAAGGAGAGAGAAAGAGGGAGGGAGATAGACTCCGGCACCAACAGCATCAACCATTGACATCTTAGCGAAAGGTTACTTGTTCGCCTTCGTTGTCCAGCCACTCAGGTCTTCTGGGTCCCTCTCCCCTGCCCGACGCCCCCAAGCTTCCTGTTTTCTTTGAAGGGCTGCCCCATATAGCTCGTTTTTTGTTTCCGTTTTCTTCAAGGGGATCCTCAAGTAAATTTTGATTTATACTTTTTCTGTTGCCTGTCTAAGAATCTTGCATTTTTTTCATCGCGGACCTGGGCTGGATACGACACAGTGAAAGGCGCAGGTAAATTACTATGCTAATATCGCGTGTTTGCCCACCGCTACCATATGCCATTATAAAAACTAACCTCATTTTTTCTATACATCCGACACCAAATGTTTTTGTATGAATTTTGTTCCAGTTTTTCATCTTTCGTTTTTTTTCTATCGAACATTTTTTCTAACAAAGCGAAAGTAATGTTCATCGTAACAGTGTCTCTCTTTCTCGTGAAATAAACTGTACTGAAACAAAAATCTCAAATCAAACTCGAAAAAAATCAGGCAGACTTTACTGAAATGCATTATTTTCAAAACTAATCAGTGTTATCGTCCCAGTTCCGGTTGTACCACCATTCAAATCTATCAAGGAGGAAGAATATATGATTATATAGACCTGCATCCTCCTTCGAAGTTGGCTTACTAAATAACAGCAATTTCAGTTCAGTCTGACAGCACACACCCACACGAACTTACGACCTCGAAACCATTATCATTGTAAGAAAAAAAAAAAAATAAATAAATCCCTGGCCGCCGGAATAGGAATGGGCCGTCGTGTATCAGCTGATTTTTCGTTCCAAACATTCCCTTCACAATTTCACGGGAGGTTGTGTGGGCGGTTCAAGGTGAACGAGGGAACAGTTTCGTTAAACAAGTTTTGGAATTTTTCTTCGTCATACTTCACGCCAAACCGCAAGATGGGGTTTGGGGAGAAAACCTTTTGCTTATGGTGGTGATACGGTGATATGAAGTCGCTTTCAGATGGTGTCCTCTAATTAATTCTACAGCAAAGGGCCTATATTGTGGTTGTCCGGTTGCCAGAAATAACGACCAGGAAATTGCAGTTCTTTATAAACAATTGAAAAAAACAACAACTTCCACATGAATCAAAAAGAAAAACCAAATAAAAATCAATTTACAGACAAACACAAAGAAAAGCGAATGAAAAGCAATTAAAAAGGTCGAAATAAAAGATGTAACCTAAATCGCGAAAACGCAAGTGTCTCAATCCGTATTGTCACGCTTTATTTCTCTCTCTCTCTCTCTCTCTCTCTCTCTCTCTCTCTCTCTCTCTCTCTCTCTCTCTCTCTCTCTCTCTCTCTCTCTCTCGACACGTTTTATTTTACACTCCCAAGGACTCTCTATTTTAGCCACGACTCCCATATCGCTCTGGTTCTGACTCTAACCTCAAAACCCAAGACATTCCACTTTAATTAAGGTTTTGGAGTAAGAACATTATCTGGGGTCGAAGCCATGCTTTCACCGGTTCGTGCAAGGGTCGAGCCAAGCAACATTTCTCGAAAGGTTAGCGGTTCGAAAGAGTAAGATATGAGAATGGAACTAGGGAATAATTAGGATGATGAAACTAGAATGCGTGACGAAAGAGAGATGGAGAAAGAGATAGATAGATAGATAGATAGATAGATAGATAGATAGATAGATAGACAGATAGAGAGTGGCGGATAGAGAGAGAGAAAGAGTGATGGATAGAGAGAGAGAGAGAGAGTGAGGGATAGAGAGAGAGAGAGGGATAGAGAGAGAGAGAGAGAGATAGAGAGAGAGAGAATGAACACACAAACAGACGCAGAACCAGAGAACCACAGAACCTAAAGAAAAAATCCAAGACCCATGAACGATAGACATATTCACAAAGGAAGCAGACAGTAGACATTCGACCGGAACTCGAACCGTGGGCGGAAACGGGTCAAGGTGGACGAGAGGAACACCGGAACGGACCGCCAACCCAATGCTGATACATAAATGCATTTTTTCTTCTCTTTTTTTTTGTAGGTCGAGTCAAACAAGTAAAACAATCGATAGAGAGAATATGCAGGGATGAATATTTCTAGAGGTGCGGTAACATGTTCAGACAATATCCAAACACATTACTTATACGACAAAAAGAAGGGGAAAAAAGAGATGGAAAAAAAACGATAGAGGAGCAAACATAGGAAAGATTTGGGAGAGAAGGGGAAGGAAAAGAAAGAAAAGGGAAGGAAAGAGAAGGCGAAGAAGGAGGAGGAGGAGGAGGAGGAGGCAGATAACCGGTAAATAGCCGGACAAGGCAACAATCAGGATGTGGCAGGCCGTGATGTCTTGTGGCAAAGACAGGCAGTGTTCAGTACCATCTGTCACCCACACCCCCCTTTCCTATGGCTAGCCACCGTATTAGCGAATCTGTGCAAACTCATTACGTAAACCTCCTCCTTGGGAAATTTACTGAAAGGCCTAATTTCTCCTCGCTACGTGATATTTGATAAAAGGCCGCAAGAATGGTGAGGGAGGGAGGAGGGAGGAGGGAGGGAGGGAGGGAGGGAGGGAGGAAGGGGAGGGGGAGGCGAGGGGAGAGGGAGGGAGGGAGGGGGAAGGGGAGGGGGAGGCGAGGGAAGAGAGAGGGAGGGAGGGGGAAGGGGAGGGGGAGGCGAGGGGAGAGGGAGGGAGGGAGGGAGGGGAGGGGGAAAGGGGAGGGTGATATGAGTCCACCCTTCCAAATAAGGAACAAGGGCGTCCAAAAGAACCCCCGAGTCGAGACCTTTCACGCCCACCGCCCGTAAGTCAGTCAATAGGTGCTCCTTCGATGCATAATGAGAGAGCGGCGGTGACAAATGCACCCATTCGGACGCACTCTCTTAAATCACTCAAATATGATATGAAGCTTCGAACACCGTCAATAGCCAATAGCGATTTTTTATTTGTGTGTATCATCTTCGTTGCAGCGCAAGGACAACTTTCACGTCTATATTTTCTTGTTAAAGGTCAATTAGGGATCCATATTGGGCTAATACCCACTAGAGATTTGAGGCTACAACATATATATATGTGTATGTATACATATATATATATATAATGTATATATATAAATATATATATATTTCTTCGGATATCTTAAAAACTAATATATATAAAATAAACAAGAGGAGTGTTCTACTGTTCTTACTCTTGAAAGGAAATTGAGTAACGAAAATAATAGCAATAACAACTGTGCGGTTTAGTTCCACAAGATAATACCGTAAATTTCCTAGCAATACAGATCATTAAGCTATATATTTCCGTTGAAAATAGAACTGACAAACTAACCTCAGAACAATAACTCTGACGTCAAGGAACGATACTTTTCGCTAACGCACTGCAAGCAACAGAGGTACGATAATTTCCGAAAACAGAAAAAAAAAAACTAAAAGCCACTGCGATAAAAAAAAAAAAAGCTATCAAGAGGAAGAACCAATTACGTAATCACAAAGAACGAAAAAAAGAAAAGAAAATACAGCGTTTTTATAAAAGAAATTTATATAAAAGAAGTGTCACGAGCTCCGGTTCACGAAAAGAAGATAGACGAATGCTTCTTC
>NC_061826.1:38854565-38862065 GCF_019202785.1 Penaeus chinensis | reverse complement strand
ATCTTCACCTATAATGACCTTGGTTAATTATGTGAGCCGAGGCGATAGATTCATCAAGATCTTATTTAGTTAACGCACCTCTGTTGAAAGGATCGGAAAATAAGGTCAGATTCCTTATTCATGTTCTTATTCTCTTTTCCCATCTCTCTTCTATCTTTTTCTTATATCCTCTCTTTTATTTCTTACCTCCTCCCTCTTTTATCTCATATTTTCTCTCTCCTTCATCCCACCAATATTAAACAAGAACAAAAAACAACAACAACGCCCCTTTTCCTCCTCCGCTTAATCCCCGCAAAACAAACAGACAAATAAACAAATTAATAAAAGGAAAAAAAAAAAAATCAAGATATAAATCACACTTCACTCAAAAATTATCGTTCGATCTCTCTCTCATCGGGCAAGATTTCACCCATCAATTTCTATGCAAAAAAGGAGAGAGAAAAAAAAAGGTAAAAAATGATAGAGAGAAAAAAAATGGTTAAAAAAAAAACAAAAAAAAAACATTGAGGTGACAGGGGACATTCCTCAGATAGTTTGTGTTTTTGTTGTTGTTTTTTTTGTTTTGTTTAAATGGTCTAGAATCGATAGCGGTACTCGAAGTCGTTACGGTATTTAAATTTTATCTTTTTTTTTTATCATTGTATGTTTTGTCTTTGTTTTTCATTCCTGATAATGATTGGGACGCTTATTAGATCGTTAGTGTTTGTGATGTCTGATTATGGCCACATAGACAGATAGATAAATAGATAGATAGAGAGAGTGAGGCAGAGGGAAGGAGGGAGGGAGGGAGGGAGGGAGGGAGGGAGGGGGAGAGAGAGAGAGAGAGAGAGAGAGAGAGAGAGAGAGAGAGAGAGAGAGAGAGAGAGAAGGAGAATGAGACACAGACAGACAGATACACAAGAGAGCAGGGCGGTTACACAAACAGATAAAGAAGTAGAGGCACTGATACATGATTAAGAACATTTAGCGATATAATTAAAGTCACTAATGAGAGGGTCGAACACGCTACAGAAATATGCAAAAGAGCAAGATTATCAACCAGGTTTATCTTACCAGGGAATCACACTCATTGAAACCCAATATTTCTTGGGAGAGGGAGAGGCAGGGAGAGAGGGAGAGAAGGAGAGAGAGAGAAAGAAGGGGGGAGGGAGAGAGGGAAGGAGAGGGAGGGAGGGAGGGAGGGAGGGAGGGAGGGAGGGAGGGAGGGAGAGAGAGAGAGAGATAATTTCATTTCTATTTTTAAAATTTGAATAACTATAAAACTTTAAAATAAAACAAAATATTATTTTTGCCTGCCTTATATCATCAACGCACTCATTACTTAAAGTGATATATAATAAACGAAGCTGAATGGATGAATAAGGAAACAAAAGAAAATATATATGAATGAAATGACCGACAATTTTCCTTCATTTAGGCTCAGGATGCCAAGAGATAGGCCTAATGACAGCCTCTGATCGAGTCTAATGGTCCATTTCGCAGCAGTCTATGATTAAAATGTTACTTTGCGTACTCTCTCTTCTTCCTGTTTTCGAAAGCGTAGAGAGACACAGGGGGGTGAGGGGTGGACGGGGAGGGAGGGTGAGAGAGAAGAAAAAAAAAAGGAAGAAAGAAAATAAAAGAAAAAAGACTTTCTCCCGAATGTAGGTCATAACGAAAGTGAGGATAAAAAAAGGAATAGACAGAGAGAGTGAGAACATAAAAAGATGAACTGTCCTCGGAACGTGCGTGTATTGGCGGCCACCTGGCGGTCAAGTGCCTAACCGCAGGCATGTGAAGAGAAGGGGGGGAGGGGGAAAGGTTAAAGTTGAGATAGAAAGTCAGAGAGAGAGAGAGAGAGAGAGAGAGAGAGAGAGAGAGAGAGAGAGAGAGGAGAGAGAGAGAGAGGAGAGGGAGAGAGAGGAGGGAGAGAGAGAGGAGAGGGAGGAGAGAGAGATAGAGAGGGGAGAGAGAGAGAGAGAGAGAGAGAGAGAGAGAGAGAGAGAGAGAGAGAGAGAGAGAGAGAGAGAGAGAAAGAGAGAGAGAGAGAGAAAAAGAGAAAGAGAGAGAGAGAGAGAGAGAGAGAATCACTCCGCATGCTATCAGGGTTGATATCTTGTTTTCATTAAAGAGCTGAAGGGGACTGATGACGCTCCGAGGATCGTATGACACGTGACAAGTGACACGGGACCAGTTTCAGCTGCACCTCCGAGCGAGAGAAGGGAACCAGGTGTCAAATGAGAGGCCAGGTACGCAAGTGAATGGCTTCGGGCTTGCTGGCTTAAACCGGAAAGGGAGACATCAACGCATTTTAAGTAATGATCTTGGGCTTATTACTTTTTTAGGGAGAGTTCAATGCATTTTAAATAATGATCTTGTCTGTTTTTTCCCCTTTTTTGGGGGAGATTCCAACGCACTTTAAGTAATGATCTTGATTGCAATTTTTGAGGGAGACTTCGACGGGGAAATTTGCTCAATTTGATTCCCCGGTGCATTCAAGGGGGGAAATTGTTATGCCGTCGGGATTTCAATGCTTCTTTAGAAAGTAATCTGGCCATCTGAATCGTTGAAACTAATGTAAGAAATGAGTCCAGACGAATGATCTCGAATGTAATTGATATGCCCAAGAAAAACTGACAGAGAGAGAGAGAGAGAGAGAGAGAGAGAGAGAGAGAGAGAGAGAGCAGGAAAGAGAAAGAGAGAGCAGGAAAGAGAGAGAGAGAGAGAGAGAGAGAGAGAGAGAGAGAGAGAGAGAGAGAGAGAGAGAGAGAGAGAGAGAGAGAGAAAGTGCGATGCCAGCGTGCCTGCCTGCGTGCCTACTTTTCCAGCTACTCTGATCCGCATGTCTGGCGAGCCCCCGAGTCTCTCCAACCTCGTCCAGGTGATAGTCCAGCCTCGTTATCAAGTAATGGTGCTACAGCTGTATCTCTTCTTTTGTTTTTCTTTTTTTTGAAACGCAGACCACTAAAGGCGAGGAAGAGAGAGGAGAGAAGAGAAGCAGGGCAAGGAAGAGGGTCAAAAACTGGTTGGGGAATTTTGCAATGAAAAACACTGGCATATACATACAAAGGGATGAATGAAATAGTTGGACAGGTTTTTTTTTTTTTTTTTTTGAGTTAGTCTCTCTGATTATCAATGGGAATGTGTCGCTGTGATGACCAGACAAGGAGAAAATGATGATTACTACGAGCACTGTCAGGAGCTGTGTTGGCCGTTAAGGAGAGAAGAAGCTGAATCATAGATACACAATGACAAAGAGATTCTCCAAGATATATGGCCTTTTCTCTCCCGACACCATACACGTTCATCGCTAAGGATCTGATAGACTTTCTTCCTCTTCACGTGTCATGCCACTTGTCTGAACCTACAAAACGAAATTTCCCTGGAGAGTTCAGTTCATCACTATGCAAGAGAGGGTCACTCGAATACCCCCTCCCGCCACTACCTACCCTAGGGAGAAAATACACCCTTAAGCCGGAAGCGAGGATTTTAAGCAGTCCCCCCTCGTAGAAGCGCGCCACGTCTCCCGCATAGAAAACGGAGAAAGAAAGAAAGTCGGTGCCATTCGTGCGAACAAAACGACTTGTTCGGAATCTCAAATTCTGGCTTTGGCTTTCTGGTAAGCGAGATAACAAGGCTGCGAAACGGACGAAGACTTCTTTCGAGGAATCTTAAGCAGCTGTTATTATCAGTGTGTTTATAAAACCTGATCAGCTGATAGGACGCGCTTGACATAGGTAGCTCTAAAAGCTGTATGATTCGTTACAGGATAAATACAATTAAAAGAAAAGTAGAAAAAAACTCAATATTAATGAGTTTTCGTACAAAGGGAAAATACAAAGAAAAAATAATGAAGAAAAGAAGAAAAAAAAATAGATGATAAAAAATATCAACTTACTTTGTCTGTTCCTTTCTCTCATTCACTTTTACTGCATTCACTACCTTTTTTTTTTTTTTTTAGCCCAATTAGTGCCCGCTATTCCATAACCTCTTCCCTCCCCCTCCCCCCCCCC
Source organism: Penaeus chinensis (assembly GCF_019202785.1). Classification (NCBI taxonomy): domain Eukaryota; kingdom Metazoa; phylum Arthropoda; class Malacostraca; order Decapoda; family Penaeidae; genus Penaeus; species Penaeus chinensis. The sequence goes on along the minus strand of NC_061826.1, from coordinate 38,858,073 downwards.
TCCCACCCAGCTCATTAACACTGTCATCCCCCTGTTAACCCCCCCCCACTTCGATAATATCATTGGCTATTAACATTTTTTTTTTCTAAAACTTTCCCGAGGCATATTTTAATAAGGGGGGGAAGGGGGGCGAAGCTGGGAGAAGGAGAGGCAAGCGATGTAGACAGACAGACAGACAGATAGATAGGTAGAAAGATGGAGATAGAGAATAGGGGTAGAGGTAGAGGGGGGAGGAAGAGCGAGAAGGAGGGAGAAAGAGAAAGAGAAAGAGAGACAAGCACACACACAAAAAAAATAAAGAAATGAAATGCAACAGAAGAGATAAAATGCAACAGGAGAGAGAGAGAAAAAAAAAAAAGCGAATCGCCAAAATAGCAAAAGCATCACTGACAGTAAACACGAACGCAAGTATGAGAATCGTAGCGTGACCCCCCCCCCCCACACACACTCACCCCCCCCCCCCCCGCAACACGCAAGACACATCAATGAGCGACCTTTTCCCTCACTTCCGGTCGGACGTGAACGTAGCGATGACTGAAAAGGAAGGGGGGAGGGGGAGGGGGCGGAGGGGAAGGGGGAGGGGGGAGAGGGAGAGAGTGTAAGGGAATTAACGTAGATGATTATGCGGAAGAAACGAAAGGGAGGAGGATGAGAAAGGAAGGAAGAAAAAGTAAGGAAAAAAAAAGTTGGAATAAAGAAGGGGGGAAGGAGTAAGAAGAGAGAAAAATACAACATAAAAGTAAAAAAAACTGGAGGAGAAATGAAGATAGAAGAAAGGATGAGAGATCGAGAAAGGAAATAAAACTCGGAAATAGAACAAGAGAAGAAGAAAAAAAGGATGAAAAAAAACGAAAACAAAAGTAGAATGAAAATGGAATTAGAGATTGCAGTCTCCTTATATTTCTGAATTGTCATGCATTCCTGTGTTATGCAAGAGCACTACCAATATCCTGTGTTGCCAAGACGGATGTGGAATTGCTTTTGATTTTGCAGGATCATTGATGTTGGGGAAAAAAGGGAGTGGGGGGGGAGGGGGGGTTAGCTTATCTCATTATCTCTCTCTTTCCCTTTTTCTCGGTCTGTTTCTCTTCTTCCTTTTTTATTCTCTCGTTTTCTGTCTTAGAAATGTGCAACACATGGGTGATCTTCGTTTCCTAGTGAGGAGAGAAGAGGGAGAATGAAAGGGAGATGAGAGAAGCACGAGAAAGAGAGAGAGAGAGAGAGAGAGAGAGAGAGAGAGAGAGAGAGAGAGAGAGAGAGAGAGAGAAAGAAGAGAGAGAAGAGATAGAAGAGAGAGAGAAGAGAGAGAGAGAGAAGAGAGAATAGAGAGAGAAAAGAGAGAGAAGAGAGAGAAGAGAGAGAGAGAGAGAGAGAGAGAGAGAGAGAGAGAGAGAGAGAGAGAGAGAAAATTATAATTGTTGTTAATGAAGCGCGCGCGCGCGCATGTGTGTGCGAGCGAGCGTGTACGTGCGTATGTATCTGTAAAACACTCTCCCCAGGGCATGACAGAATATATTTTTTCTTTTTTCTCTTCATTCACCATTTCCGACCTTCCGCACTCACGACGGAAGACCGAGATTCCCTTGCTCCACGCAGGCGCCCTCGCTTTCTCTCGACTCCGATGGAAACTTCCAGAAAGACGAGGCCTCAGTGCCAGATGGGCCTATGTGCCTCCTGCTGTCTCATTTTTGTTGTTTTATTTGTTAGACTGTTATCTTTATCACTATTATCATCACTAATGTTTTGTTCTTATCATCCATATTTCTATTCCCAATGCTGTCATTATTTATGTCATTATCATTGGGATTTGCTATAATTATGTAATTTCTTATCATGCTTATCATTTCTCTTAACGAAGGGGGCGTGAACAGGTTAATATATCCTGTTAACAATATTTTCCCAACTGTCTCTTCTCTTTCTCTCATAACTGTTTAAATAAATAAAATTTGCAGGAGTAATATCTTCACAAACTTTCCTTTCCTTATCTTGAAGAGAAAAAAAAAAAAAAAAAGAAGAGAGAGAAAAAAAAAAAAAAAGTAAAGGAAAGATCAACACGAAGCGGGCATGACGGAGCGTTCGTGGATTCATAGAAAGTGATATCCGATCTTACACGAACGCAAGAGGAATCCAGGCGCCATTAGTATGCGTCTGTCGGGTCAAGCTGTCTACATTTGGTATATCTTTAAACGAACTCTTTGGTATAATTCAGAAGTTAAATATGTACATTGGCAATTGCAGGCAAGTGCATGTAAGGAGGTACATATACATACTAACATACGCAAACATGCATAAACACACACACACACACACACAAACACACACACACACACACACACAGCAGATAAATTGCGGATTCTACAAGATCATTAAACTAGATTCACAAGAGCTAGACGAACGCTCTCATTAACTACCGGATACAAAATGGAGGACAGAGGATCCAACTCGTTCTTTTAAGATTTAAAAAAAAAGCGACAGACCAGTCCCTTGTTGCAGGAAAAAAAATAATAGAAAAAAATCCGAAGACTCTTTAGCAACTCTGATAACATTGCTGGTCAACTTTCAACTCCTTAAGACGGTTCTGAAGCCTTAGAAGTTAAGAGAGAAAAAAAGAAGAAAAAAAAAAAAAAACGAAAAACGAGTTGCGTCTACTCTCTAGTGTAGTACGTTTTATTTATTATTTTTTTATTTTTTTTATTGTGATGCGCTGCTGAGCCATGACGTCAGAGCACGATTTATGCGAAAAAACCGATGCATATGGAATATTCTTTATCATTATTTTTCCAATTATCAATTCGGGTAAAAAGACGATATATTACAATAAGTTTCTAGATAACATAAAAAATGTCATTTTTTTTTTTACAGGTAGCCACAATAAACAACTAAACTCCAACGGATCTTCGATATCATTACATAGGGAATCGGATACTCCTTTCTCGAAGAAAAGCCACTCTCTCTTCCCCTATAAACAATCTCCCACACCCTTTTTCCCTCCGGCTGCGAAAACCCCTGAACAATGGGATCAAATTCTCTATCGAAGCCATCCGGAAACCACGGCGTGAACCCCGGCGTTGCGCTGATGTTTTCTTGATTTTGGAATCTATTGTCTCTCCTTATTGTCTTTCGTCGCCTATAGCTTTGATTATTTTGTAGACGCGGAATTAAGATTCTTCCCTCTCCTTATACTCTCTCTAAAAAAATAATGCAATTTCGAACGATAGAAAAAAGTTTAATCTTTAAATGACAATATATGATAAATGATCACAAACTACAACGATTACCAATTTAAAACATATCGCTTCGCTTTATCCTTAAAACCTTCCCGTTTCTATTTGTTTATAATCTTTTCATCCCATCTTCAAGCGAATTACCGAGGACGACCGAGGCATCTTTTATTATCACCGTTTCTTTTTTAAGATTGTCATCATCTTTTATATTTTTTCCTTATTTTTCTCTCTCACTGTCCAAGTTTGTCTAACTGCCTGTCTGCTACACTGTAAGTGGATTGTCT
>NC_061826.1:38834565-38849565 GCF_019202785.1 Penaeus chinensis | reverse complement strand
AGAGAGAGAGAGACTGAGAGAGTGAGAGAGTGAGTGAGAGAGAGAGAGAGAGAGTGAGAGAGAGAGATTTACTAGGATACGAAATACCCACAATTAAAATAGTGAAACTCACATAGGCCTACCCAGCACACACTCCCTATGAACATTTTTCTGGGCAATTTTAAAATGACCCAAATTGGAGGATGAGAAAGCAGGTAAGAAAGTGGAATCGACTTCCTTTATCTACCTTCTGTCTACCTCATATGGGTATATACTTTCTCCTAATTGATATTATGCTTGGTGATGAGGGCATAAGCCTATAAATAGCAGGTAAGAAATGCGCTGAATTTAGGCCTATCGAGGGTTTTTGTGGCGGGAGGGGAGGGTGAGAAGGGAGAGGGAGAATGAAGGAGGGAAAGAAGTAGAGAGAAGGGAGAGGGATGGAGGAAGAGCAGGAAAAGCGAAAGGAAGAAGTAACGAGAGAGAGAGAGAGAGAGAGAGAGAGAGAGAGAGAGAGAGAGAGGAAAGGAAAAACAGATTAATGCCGTCCCTCAAAGAACCATACTGAAGGTGATGGATTTCTGTCAACGCGCAGGAAGGGGGCGGGATGTTATTCCCCTCCCCCCCCCCCTCCCTCCTCCCATCCCCTAATTTCTTTCTTGCCCCCTACCCCCACCTCCACCCCCCTTACTGACCATGACCAATCTCCTACTGAATGATTTGATATCAAGTTCTCACGACCTGTCAATGACTGCAACCCCCCCCCCCCCCACCCACGTTTGCCACACCTCCCCCCCTCCCCACGCCCCCAGGCCAAGCAATATTATGCCACCCGTGATTAAGTTTGCAATGGTAATCGTGACGGTGATTGTAGTATTGCAATTATGAGCCTCAGGGTTGCTTTGGACATGTGCAACCGTCCACAACTACCGGGCTTACTAACACACACGGATCTCTATGCTGTGTCACATATACGCACATGAGATTATATACGTGCACACATAAAATAGCTTACACATGCATAGAACTAACATATATGAAACACTTACATACACACAAGACACACATACGCCCATGCAACAAACACTGAGAATATACAAACATAATTTACACTTAAAGTCTCTCTCTCTCTCTCTCTCTCTCTCTCTCTCTCTCTCACAGACATTCATTAACTCAGACACAAACAAACACACGCAACAGTACACACCTCTCACTAAACACCCCTAAAGTAAGCTGTGGGAACGAATCAAGAGGAAACAATGAAATAAACAAACAACAGGTGGCGTCCGAGGAAGAGAATGTATGAAGTTCCTTGAGTAACTATGGCACAAAAATCCCCGATGTCTTGTGGTGGCCCGGTGCAGCTCTTTCAAAATCCGAAACCAAAATGACCGTTAAAAGAATCCGTTAAATTCCGTTATGAAGAATGAAGAACCGTTATATAAAAATCTAGGTACACAAATAGAGAAAGGTCGACAGACACACTGTGCAAGTACCTATACAAGAGAGAGAGAGAGAGAGAGAGAGAGAGAGAGAGAGAGAGAGAGAGAGAGAGAGAGAGAGAGAGAGAGAGAGAGAGAGAGAGAGAGAGAGAGAGAGAGAAACACGCAAAAAGATTACACATACGATTAAGTCAACTTACATACATCCAAACACACAACACACCAGACCGAAAAAGACATTTAAGCAAACAACCAAACGAACGGAATCACACGCCAACCGCTTCCGGTCTGGCGCGACAAAAGCGTTTCTAGTTCAGTGGGTTTACGATGTTGCTTACTTACTCTATTGTTATTATTTTCTTAATTATTATCTTTATCGTTTCCCTTTAAGCAATAAATAGTATCGTTATTCTTACTGCTTATGCCATCTGTTTCATGTTCTATCCTTATCATTTTCCCTTCACCAATATGTATTATTTTCTATGGTATCGCTATTCTTAGTTATTGGTATCTATTTATTATTTAGCGTTTTTTATTATCGTTTCGTCTTATCATTTATTATGGAAAAGGAATAAGAGAAAGGGATAATAACGAAGGTGAGGAAAGCAAACATAAGAAAACCTAGTTAAGAGAAGATAATAAACATTGTGAAAGCAAGATAACGAAACCAACGAACACACAAGTAATAATAATAAAGGGGAATAAGAAAAGAGAAAAAGGTGTAGATTGGTGTTGCAACTTTGACTCAGCCGCTCCTTCTTGGCAACGGTTCAATGCAGAAAGAAAAAAGAAAGAAGAAAAAAGAAGAAAAAGGAGAGAGAAGCAAAAAGGTGTTAAGGAGGGAGGGAGAGGCGAGGGGGGGGGGGGGGTGAAAGGGGGCAAGGGTCACTTTTTAAGAGACATTATTTGCATAGGTTTCTAAAATGGTATTCAAATCGCGTATTTCAATGCATGGAAATACAAATTAAACATTTCCGAATATTTTGCGCTCACAATCAATAATAAGCAATGTTGTCTGTTACCCTTGTTACCTTCTACCGTTAATAACTCCCTACGGTAAGGGCGTTTCTATCATCTAACGCACCTCAAGGCCTGGTGGACTTATTTTGGACATTAGATATAATGTATTTAAGAAAAAGAAACGTATATCGAAAAGAAAAAGAAAAAGGTATATCGGAATAAATACTTTTCACGTCCTTCGAAACTGTTTCATATCGAGGAAGTGTGTTAACGTCCCACGAAAGTATGAGAAGGTTTTAGGTCTTGAGATTTCAATTAAAGGTGATGCAAGAACAACCTTTAGTGGCACTTTAGGCGCCGGATGAGAAAGAATCTTTTTGTCGTTCTCTCTTTTCTTTTAACTCTCTCTTTATCTATCTCTGTCTTTATCTTTTCCCCTTCTCTCTTTCAAGCTTTCGTGGATTCCTTTTCGCATGAAAAACTACTAAGTTTCTGCAAACTGTTTCCCTCGTTTCAATATCTTTCTCTCTCTTCTTTCTCTTCCCTGACGATGTTTTTATGCAAATCTCCCTGTATCTCTCCAAACACTAATGACTGCATGAGTTTCACCGACTCTGCTTGTTGACTGCTTGCGTTTCTCTGGTCATTATGTATTCAGATCATTTTGGTCAACATGAGACTTCTTGCGATCTCTCTCTCTCTCTCTCTTCTTAGCCTCGAGATGTCAGATTGGAAGACAGATTCCCAACGTCTTTGCACTTTCGTAATTACTTTTCGTCTTGCAATCTCCTTTCCTGTCTCTTATTTCCTCTCCTCGTGTATCTCTGTAATAGCTATGTCTCTACTGTTTATAACTTTATTGCTTCTTATAATATTTCTTTCCTTTCATTCTTTCATATATATGAAACTGTCGTTATCGTTATAATAGACTGATAACCGAACGAGTGGTGACATATCTGAGTCTAAATAACTTGGCCTATTTTTTTCTCCCTAATAATGATCTAAACTGTCCAAGCGCTTTCTCAAGAAGATCCGAGACGGCAATAGAACGACTGGCATCAAGAGTCACGTTCGAACAAGCAAAATACCTTCTACTCCTGAGTAATTTTGTGTTCGTAGTTCCGGTTTGTGTAAGAGTGAGGTAAATTTCTCTGTCACAGAGATAGGATCGATGTCTATTTTTTTCCGTCCATATGCGTGCTCACGTTGCCCTGGACAAATTCTTCCGCCCATTATGTTCTTTTCTAGAGATCAATATGAAAGAAGAACGCGGGAAAGTCATCATGGTCTCCACTGTTTGACCCCATTGTAAACAAACCTCCCTTCAAAAAGCGCGGGAAAAGTTAACAGCGCGACAGCCAACGCAACTTCGAAGAAAATGATTCAAACCTGGAAAAAAATCTCTCTTCCTGCCCCTAATTATAATTATCGACCCGGATAAAAAAGAAAAAGAAAAAAGAAACCATCGATCACGCCCGCCCATCATGTACTTTCCAAGCTAGGGAGGAAAGGCAGGCCCGAGGCGGCGTTACGTCGTGTTTTCGAACGATGGTGTTCCGAGGCAATGTGGTCGCCGTGAAGCCTCGGGCCTCACTCGATGACGCTTTTATGGCAAGTTGCCGTCGCCGGTCTCGGGCTCTAGGGCGCTGGCCGCTATCATAGGGGGGGAAGGGGGAAGGGGAAGGGGGGCATACATGACCGGCAAGCGCGCTAGCCAAAGATCCGTTCAAGTGGCTGTTTACACGTAAGGGAAAACGCCCACAGCGCCAATGACTCACGACTGACGTGTGCCGGAACATCTTGTGCAAGACGGTAACAGGAACCCTTTTAGAAGCTGCTACGATTAATTCTTTTGTTTCTTTCCTTGTTCTTTCTATTCTCCACTGGTCTCTGCCTCGTAAAATGAAGAGAAGGATGGGAGAAATAAAGAGATTTGAGGAGAGAGGGATTGGGAGGAGGGAAAGGTTCGACACCGCGATAGAGAGAAAGGAAAAAGAGAAACGGGAGAGAGACAGAGAGAAAGACACAGAAAGCGAGAGTAAGAGGTGATGATGACCTCAGCCAGCCCACCAAGTGCTTGTGGTCGCAGACGAAGAGGAGAGGAAGGGTGAGCAAGAAGAGGAGGAGGAGGAGGAGGAGGGTAAACGAAAGAGGGGTGAAGGGGGAGAGGAGGGAAGGGGGGATTACGACTTGGTCACGACTCCCTGGCCTTCCCTTCCCTTCCCTTCACCCTCACTCCAGGGAACGGGTTTTGGTCTTCCAGATGGGCGTGGGGGGGAGGGGGGGGGCACGCTGGAATGCGGCGGATGAGGAGGGAAACGAGGGAAGGAGAGAAGGGGGGGGAAGGGGGAGGGAAAAGAGGGAAGCATAAAAGAGGAAGAAATGGGAGACAAAGGAAGGATAGAAGAGGAAATGAGAGACAAACAAGGTAAGGAGAGGAAAGGGGCGAATGAGGGAGGGGGAAGAGGGAAACGAAACGAGGAAAGAAGAGAAGAAGGGAGGCTTGGAGGGAACGCACACGAAGGGAAATCGGAAGAGAACGCGCAAGGGAGGGAACGGAATGACGTCATGTCCAAAGGTCACGACCCCATACTTGTTTCGTGTCTGGTAATCGTTATCGAGACAAGATTCGGCAGTTTGGCGTATCTTTTCTCATTATTTTAAAAACAGAACAAGTAAATACCACTTTAGATGCTGACCCACACTTCTGTACATATATACTAAATAGGTATCTCAGTATGGAACACTAAAAAACATACACACCCAAAACACACATTTTCTCTCTCCGTCCCTTTTTTCATTTTCATTCCCATTCTTTCTCTCTCTCCAATTCTCTCTCTTTCTCCCTCACAAAGCCCATCCAGCCGACCGTGTGCACCGCCCCTCATTCTCTCTCTCCCTTTCCTTTCATCAATTTCCTTCTGCTCAAAGAAACTCCCAAGAACCTTCTCGAAGCGCAAGAACCTTTTCCTTCTTCCCAACGTCTTGAGGATTAGTTAGACTGGTCATGGATTTTTTTTTTTTCATCATGAGCAAAATGTTCATGAAAATGTCTGTGGTTGAAGGCTGATGTCTCTTTGTTCCTTTGTGGCACGTGCGTGTGTGTGTGTGTGTGTGTGTGTGTGTGTGTGTGTGTGTGTGTGTGTGTGTGTGTGTGTGTGTGTGTGTGTGAGTGTGTGTGTGTGTGAGAGAGAGAGAGTTTTAGTGTTTGTATTTGAATGTGAATCTGAGTGTGTTAAAAAAAGTGTGTGTTTGAATGTATGTGAATGAGAGTGAGGGTGTGGTTGAGAGTGAGAGTGTGTCCGTCCGCGTTTGTTTAAGAATTGGCTTGAGCTTGTGGACTTCTAAGTAAGAGGTCGTCCAAATGACCCTTTGTTTGCATGATCAGCGGGTAAGCTTGCAACATCGAGAATTGTGTGTAAATGTTTGTGTCCGTTTGGGCATATGTTTGCGTGGGCGTAGGAAAACGGGTAGATTTGCAACATCAGGCTGTGTGTGTGTGTGTGTGTGTGTGTGTGTGTTTTTGTATGTGCGTGTGGCTTCGATTACACGACAGGAATCCAAGCGTAAGAATCTTGATCCCTAACCAATAACAGTTCTCACCATTAAAGACCCTTTTTCCTGGCGACCCCCCCCCCCCTCTCTCTCTATCTCTATCTCTCCATCACGGTGTTATCGCCTCATCGCCCACCCCCCTCCCCTTCAACCCCACCGTCACTATCGTTATCATTACGACTCACGAAACGAAGAGAGCTCGCTGGCGTCGGCTCGTCAAAGACAAAGATGGTCGTGACAGTCCCAGTCGGTTGTCATGGCAACGCCGAGGAGAGCACCCACCCCCCTCCCTCATACCGAATCACGGCGATAGACACGTTTGCGTAAGACCAATGCCCTGTCGGAGAGCCGGCACGCGCGAGAGATTTTGAAACTGACACACACACACACACACACACACACACACACACACACACACACACACACACACACACACACACGTGTATACATATTCACGTTTTCAAAATGTGAGCTGTCGTAACCATGTCTTTCATTAAACGGCGTGTATATAGGGACCCAATTAACGAAGTAGAAGAAAAGAAAGAAATAGACATAAAAAGCTGAAGAAACAAGAAGATTTCACGACACGAATTTTGTCACTTTGCATTGCACCTTTTCCCCCTCCTTGCCTCATCAGCTTCATCGCTCTGTTTGCCCCGGCTTTATTATCCTCGTTTAGCACGCACGCACACACCACAGAGGCATAACACGAAGGCATTAGCGAAGGAAATATTCAGCAGAGATGCACTTACGCAACTTTTGAATATTGGGAGCAAATGGATATTTTCATGCATGAATAAAACAAAAAGTTCTGTAAAGTGTGAAAAGCACGAACGACAAAATAAACGTGAATACTGGATGGAATTGTTTCAAAGATTTCGTAAGTAGCGATCGAAAAGGGGCGGGGTAAAATAAAGGCACTACCTCACTGTGCATTATCGAGACGTCCTTCCGTCTAAGAAAGAAACAGCTAAAGAAAAGAAGAAAAAAAGGAATGAAAAGACACTCGGATCACTACTTAAAATAGCATTGAAATCACCAACACGACGCTTCGCCTGCCGGTCTCATGAACACCCAAAGCTAAAGACTAATTGCCTATCTTTATACGGTAACAAAGGGAGCGTAAGAAGGCTAAGAAGCCAATAAACACATATTATAACTCATAAACATATTCAATAAAAATAACTAAACTGACATATGTGTTATTTTATCGACAACAACAACAGGTGTGTCTTTTGCTTCTATTTTTTATTTATTCTTTTTTTTTTTTTTCCCGCACAATAGTACCTTTAATCAAACTACCCTACCTAGAGAAAGAGAGAGAGAGAGAGAGAGAGAGAGAGAGAGAGAGAGAGAGAGAGAGAGAGAGAGAGAACCATCTCCACACTCGACATATTCTTTTCAAAGAATGCAAACCTCAATCCGATCAAGGGAACACACCTCAAGAAGCCTTTCAAGACGCCAATCGAGAGACACTTCAACCTTGAACTGATTTTCTATTTCTTTCACGTGTTGCCCCAGCTGACTCACGCCCCCCCCTCCCTCCCCCCCCTCCCCCTTCCGACACTCCCACCCCACCCACGAAGAGTTCACACGCGTTCGTAAACACACCCGAAGAAGAAATTAAAGAAAATTCGTTATATCAGGGTTGAGAAAGGGTGAGAAGCAAGGCCGTGATGTTTGTTTGATTGACAGGTGGTGAGTGGACTGAGAAAATGCAAGACTGTGTGACGGAATTGTTTTCTCAAGAGCCGTGAAGAAGGAATATAGGAAATTAGTTTATTTCTTTTTTTAGTCTAAAGATACAGGGCTATTTGGAATGCTTCGAAGATGTATTTAGATCAAAAGATGTATTTTTTTGTAATCGACGAAGATGAGGAAGAAGAAAGAGAGAGAAAATAGAAGGAATGGAAGACGATAAAGAAAGAAGACGATAATGAAGAGGACAAACGGAATCAAGATAGAGAAATAACCCATATTGAACCTCTTACGAAAATCCTGTTTGCTTCATTTACCAGCGGTACGGAGAGGTGGGGCAGGAGGGGGGGGGGGGGGTACGAATTAGCTGTTTTGGGCGTGCGTTGGCGAGCGTGAGTGAAGCAACGTTTCGCAGTGACGAGCGAAAAAAATACAAAAGAAAGAAGAAAAAGAAGTGAAACAAACGTCTCGAATGGGTGTTTATTTATTTATTTTTTTGTTCTAAATGCCAATGTCAAAATCAACACCAACTCTAAAGTGTTATTAGAAAGATTCTAATGCCATGTACGAAAAGGAAGCACATCAGTTACACCACACGTATTAAGAACATTCCACCCCGCCCCATTTTTAAATAAATAGTAATAAATAAAACAAAAACATCGCTACAAGACCCTGATCAATAACAGAAAATCATCACAACAGCGCAAGGGCACACCATAAAAGAACAAGAACAGCAAGACCTTCAATTTACTTGCAAGGTGAAGAAAAATCGTCTCCAACATAGAAGACAAAAGAAGATCGGACATGACCACTCATAACAAGGACACCGAACGTATGTATCTATTTTTTCCCTCCCTCCCCACCCAAAAAAAAGAGAGCAAATACGATTTTATTTTGAAATTTCATCGTTAACGCACGTTTCGAGGCCACAGTTTGCAGCATCCCTCCCTGTGTTAACCTTGGCTCAGACTGTGTCTAGAGGAGGCCTGGGAATCCCCATAGAGTCAAAGAAAAAATGTCTCTTGAAGGTCCTTTTGGACTGACCACGTCCTGAGATTTTTTTTCGTTTGATATTTTATTTCTCTGGTTTTGGGGAATGGCCTTGGGTCTGTTGGAGTTGCTGGCGTGTCCTTTTTAGCTGTTTGTTTCTCCTTGGCTCTCTCTGCCTCTGTTTCCCTCCTTTCCTGTCCATTTCCGCTTTTATCTCATCCTTTCCTGTCTCCTCCTTCCACCCTTCCTGTCCATATCTCATTCCTTCCTACGTTCCTTGGTCCGTCTCTCTACCTATCTACCTCATTTTCTCCACCCTTCCTGTCCATCTCCTTCATTCTTCCTACGCCCCTTTATCTGCCTCTCAACCTATCTCATCATTTCCCTATTCTGTCTCTTTCTCACGCCCACTTGCTTCTCCCGAGACCGACAGAGACAGGGCGTGGGCGAGGTCCTGCCCGGTCCCGCCCTGGTGACCAGTCCTTCCATAAACAGGTAAGTCAGCCGTCTCACCTTCTCATCCTCGTCTCACCACTACTGTCCACTCTTTGTCTGTTCTCAACCCTTCCTTCTGTCCCCGTGTTTTTATTTATCTATTTATCTAATTTCGCAATTTATCGACTTCTCGGTTAAGTCTCCTATTATGATATATTTTTTTTAAAAACTTCAATCTTTCCGTCTCCCTCCTTCTTCAACTCGAGCCTACGACCTGTTCTCTGGCTCCCTCCCTCTGCCTCGCGTCATCCTCCTCCTATTTATGTAACTCTCTCTCTCTCTCTTTCTTACTCCTTTCTCTCATGCCTAGCCCTTCTAATACCCCCCCCCCCCCAGTGTGTCCAGTTCCAAGCCCTTCTCCCGCAGGTAAGCCTTTCGCTTTCCGACGACGCAGCAGGAAGCGGCGGTAGCAAGGAGGGAGAAGGGGGGGAGGGAGGAGGAGGAGGATGGAGGAGGAGGGAGGAGGAGGGAGGAGGAGGGAGGAGGAGGGAGGAGGAGGAGGAGGGAGGAGGAGGTTGGAAGTGGAGGAAGGTGGAGGAGGAGGAGGGTGGAAGTGGAGGAAGGTGGAGGAGGATGAGGGTGGAAGTAGAGGAAGGTGGAGGAGGATGAGGGTGGAAGTAGAGGAAGGTGGAGGAAGGTGGAGGAGGAGGTGGGTGGAGAAAGGTGGAGAAGGAGGAGGGTGGAAGTGTAGGAAGGTAGAGGAGGAGAAAAAAGAAGCAGAAGACAAAAGACAAAAGCGAAGTAGAAGAACATGTGGCAGAAGGGAAAGGACAAGCTATGAAGGGAAGACCGAAGATAGGATGCAACAGGAAAGGGTTACGAGAGAGTGGGCAGCGGGGGAGTGGGGGGAGGGGAGGGGAGGGGAGGGGAAGAGAGGGAGGGACGGGGGGCGGCAGCGAAGGGAGAGAAGGGGCGCCTCTGGTGATTCTTCTCCTATCCCACTTTCACTTTTACTTTCAGCGTCTGGGGCAGCGAAGAGAGAGAGAGAGAGAGAGCGTGTGAAAGGGACGGTGGAGAGGGAGGGGGAGGGGGAGGGAGGAGGTCGGGTAGGGAGTGGAGGCACAAGTCTTTTATTACCGAACATCCGACGAGGGGGGGGAGGAGTGTATGGGGGGGGGGAGCAAGGGAGGGTAGGGAGGGGAGAGAGAAAGGGGGCAGCACACGGCAGCTTTCTAATGTCCACAGCGACCTTGGGTACGACAGCTTACAATGATGGGTATAAAAAAAAAAGTAAGGAATTTGGGATACATTACAGACGGAATGAAAGAGAGAAAGTGGCGTAGGTCTTTTAGGGAGGAGATGGATTTGACAATGAGGCCGCCCCCCCCCCCCCATTCAGAAAAGAAAAGAAAGATGGTTGTGAAATGGCAAAGATACAGAATCCGAGAGAATGGAGAATGAGAAGGAGAAACAGAAATAGAAAGGGATATGTGAGAGAGAGAGAGAGAGAGAGAGAGAGAGAGAGAGAGAGAGAGAGAGAGAGAGAGAGAGAGAGAGAGAGAGAGAGAGAGAGAGAGAGAGAGACATAAATCAAATGAGAAATGGATAGACAGGGAGATAGATCGAAGGAAAGAGGGCAGGAAATAGGAAGGATTCTCACTAGCTGGTTAAGGCCAACAAGCTTCTTATCCCGTTTCTCGCCAAGAAAACTAGGTTAATCCTCAAACAGCTCGTTTAAGTCGAAAAAAAATCCCGCTTAAAACCCCATCCGTTAACACATGCCCGTTACATACCAGCAACCTACGTATATGAAAAAAAGAGAGAGAGATGTTATCGCCAACAGCATTTATAACAAACCCCAAACAAAAAGTGCCCCCAAAGGTGAACGGCGAATGCCCAAAACCCTTTCACTTTCCACTCCTCACTCGCTCCAGCTAACCTCCCCCTCCCCCCCCCCCCCTTCTCCCGTGTCCGCCATCTTGTCCCAAAGACCTGCTTTTTGTGATGGGTTTCAGGTCGGACGCTGGCTTGCTCAGGTCGGGTCTCGGAGATATGGATGGTTCATCTCTGGTATGTTGTTGCTAATGATCATGGCCGTCGCTAATGGCCGAAGTCATGCAACGGAAGGCAACACCTGGTCTCCTGCGTTCTCTTTTTTTTTGATTGAGCATTATTTTTAACTGGTATTACCATACGTAATCATCATCATTTTGTCTTGAAGTCAAGCGTAATTCGACGAAATCCCGAGCCAGTTCAAGCGAAGTCAAGCTTTTCAGTTTGTTCCTCGGGATCACTAAATCGCGCGTGATAGGTTAGGCGCTTAGGTGAAGAAAACGTCTATCTTTCAACTTTGGACTTATAACAACACCTCTTAGTTGAAGGGAAGGGGGAGGGAAGGGGTGGGGTGGGGTAGAGAGGAATGAGAAAGAGGGGTGAGGAAATTCTGGGAATGATAAGTGAATGTTCTAGTTTAGCGTCATTTGAATTACGTCAACATTAGATAACCTGCAACACACAACCTTTGACATTTCTTTTCCTGCCTCCTTTTCCTTTTCCTTTTCTTCGGTGAAAAAAGGAGAGAGAGAAGGAAACGAAAGATATATGATGCTGCACTTATTGTGTTTCGAATAATCATTGCTGTGCTGAAAAGCTTGAGGGTAGAGGGGAGGGGGGGAGGGAAGGGGAATGAGGCGACATGAAACACTTGAATATATAAGAGAAGACATTATAAGCCTGACAGTTGCAAAATCAAACCAGTTTTCGCTAGACTTGTTCGAATTCGCTGATCGTAAAAAAAGAAAAAGAAAAAAAAAATAAGCCACTACCAGACTCTTTAAAAAATCAAATGACTACGCCCTATTAAAAAAACTGAAAGCAAAAAGTTATGCATCTGTATCCTGAGTTCTAACATCCACACTACCTAGTAATCATGAGCTATTACCTGCACAATACCCAGTAACCGAGTAACATACACGCGTTACTGATCACCCGATGGCAACACCTTTCTCTCTCGTCTGACTCCTCCGTTAACTGGCTTCGACTTCGACTTGGTACTTAAGAAGAATAAGAAAAAAGAAAAAAAAAAGATATCTCCCCGCACTTTATATTTAAATATCTCAAGAACAACTTGTACGAGAAAGCAAAAAAACAATCATAAAATATAACAGGTAATGAATGTCGGCAGCGGATATCTTTTTTTATTATTCTTTAGCTTTCAGATTCCTAAAGGTAAAGAAGGGATTAAACATTAAATGGCGGTCTAATAATCATCACTTCTTTAAGATTCTTTGAAGTAAAAAGATATCTTTTAACGAGAGCAATTAGGTTTTTATTTTTCTCTCTCTCCCCCTCTTTCTTCTAGATTAAAATAGACTAAGAAGTACTCCGTTGGCTAGCAAGTGGCCTGGCCAAGAAAAAGCCATTGGAACAAGGCCCGGTGCCCCGTTACCTAACAGTCTGGGCAAGTGAGTTTGCTTGAGAGCGCCGGCCTGATGCTGTCGAGGTGCTGAGGGAACGGACCTTTCTAAAAGCCTCCAATACATACACATGCATACGTGCAGATCCTTACATGTACTGGGATAAACGAATAAAAACACATGTATACATACACATACACATGCATACAGACACAAATACATAAACACATTCAAATGGATACCCTGTCTTTCATGCAGTCGCGCACACTCACTCTCTCACATTTATACATGCCACGCACACAGCCGTGGGTAAAAGTGATCGGATGACGAACCCCAGAATGGTTTGTGACAATTGCCTTTTATGTGAATCTGTGTCCATTCTCGTCATGGTAATTCTAAGATTCATCCCATGATTATATAACAGATTTTTTTTATCGTATATTTAAGAAATGGCCCATTAAAGATATCAAATATAGATAGGCTTACGGACAAGGTTAATAATGACCAGAAGCTCCCTTCGCTACGCCCTCCTCCCGAAAAAAAAAAAAGTATTTGGAAATTCCTCGTCTCACAGGAAGCTAATTTCTTCTGGGTGCTGAAACGACCTGCCTGATCAGACTTCCTTTCACTCCCGCCGGAATTATAGGTCTTCGGGCACAGGTTCTCTCGCTCTCCTCCAGAATGGCCGCTCATGAATGGCCCTTTTTTTGTACTGATCTTTTCCTTGTTCTTTGGTGTTTACTTATTGTTGCTTTTCGTCTTTGTTTTTACTTATATATATTGTTATTTGGTTTAATGCCTCGCTCTGAATGTTTTAATTCTAATTTCCTTTTCGTTTGGTGTACGTGATTATTCTGTTGTATTTTCAGTTGGTTTACAGTGGCTTTGTAGGTCAGTGTTTCACTCTCCCTGATTTAATTATCTCTGTTTCTTTCCCTTTCCCCTTTCTTATTAGTGAAATAACTAGTCTGACGCCTATACAACCGCAGCCGAGGAGAGACAGATGGCACAGCCACACCCAGACAAGAGGCACCCGACCTCCCTTCCTCCGTATGTGCACGATAGTTGCACAAACATCCGCTCTCCTCCCCCCTCCCACCCCTTCCTCTATACTTCCCCTCCTATTTGCCTTCTCACCCCTTCCTTCCTCTCCACTGAAATTTTAACTCTTAATCCTCCTTCTCTTCTTTTCCTATTCCTCCCCCCTCTCCCTCCTTCCTCGTCCCCCCTTGGTGCCTAATTCGCCTGCACAACGCAAGCCGCACTTTGACACATCACCAACGCTCTCTTTGGCCCATTATCTTAATTGGCTTCCCTTTGCAATTGAGTCGTAAACGAGAGGCCTTTTTTCCCCTTTCCTCCTATTCTTCTTTTCTCTTCTGTTCTTGTTTTTAAGGCAATGCGGGAGGCGTTTAAATAGGGTATTATTGTAAGTGTTATAGCGTGTGGTTGCGGTCGCTGTCGTTGGCCTACATTTACGTGGAGTGACAACAGGCTGTGCAGTAATTTGAGTGTTATAACTCCTTATTATCATTCTTTTGAGCTTGTCTTCGGATTTTCTGAACATTATTGATAGATATTAGTGCTGGAATGAGATATTGTTAATTTTTGAATATTAAATAAATAATTATTGATGTAATTACTTTCGCTTGCTAGTTTTCAAGTTTTTTAAAACTTTTATCTGAAGATTTTCTTTCTAAACAGCCACAGAAATGCATCCATTTTTTTCCAAATTATTATAGATGATAAGACTGACTTTACATTTTCACGAGGTTGGTGAACGATCATTATTATTATTTTTTTTTTCTTAATTTTCCTTCCCTACAATAAACATGCACAATTTCAACTCCGTAGTTTGGGGTCGCCACCGACGAGGAACTTCCAGAGTATTTCGAAAGACCGGAGCACTTACATCAAACTTATTTAAATACACCTTTTGTTATATTTAGAAGGAGTAGAGCACTTGTCTCTGTTTCTTTCAAAATGTTCATGCATTTGATAGTTATCAATATGTACTATTACTTTCTCCACAGGGGAAAATAGCACTTATCTATGGTACTTATCTCACAGGTGTAACACACAGTCACTGGGTTAGTACGACGGCCACAGCATGCAAAGTGCAGATTAGTTTCGGGGGGAGAGGGGGACGGGGTACCTAGGCCTATCTCAGGGGACGGGATGGAGAGAGTGGGTTCAGTGTGGTTATGGTAATTAGCGTCTTTAAGATCATCTTTATTTTTTAAATGCTTATGATACTGTTTATGGGTCTAAATAATGTTTTTCCCTTGTGGGAAATGCAATGGTCTTTTTGGGTTGTAAAAATCAATGTACGTTTTTCTTGTTATAGGATACTGAAGGTATTTTGATTGTACTAGCTTTTTGGACTAATTTATCTCTCTCTTTCTCCTTTATCCTCGTCCCCAGATCAGTCCAGTAGACCTACGTAGTCCCCTCTCCCTCTCCCCTCGGTCGACGCAGGACGGGGTCCCTTGGCAGTGTCACACACAACATACTCGGAACAATCC
>NC_061826.1:38817192-38819465 GCF_019202785.1 Penaeus chinensis | reverse complement strand
ATGTATATATATATTTATATATATATATATATTTATATATATATTTAATATATATAGATATTCATACATATATTTACACACACTTATCGGTGTGTGTCTGTATAGATAGATAGATAGATAGATAGGACAGTTATTTTTATATATATATTAAATATATTTTATATATATATATTGTATTTTATATATATTCGCATATGTTTAAATATATCATGTAGATATGAAAATTAAGTAAATTGATAGATGAATTGATAACAAAATATCTAAATAAATAAATAGATAAAGAGGTTAATACATAAATAAACGAATACATAGACAAATAAAGAAACACATCAAGGATAAACAAATAAATAAAATAAGAATATATAAACTCATATAAATATATAAGCACACATTACTTTTTATTATCGATATAACACAAACACACATGAGTGCGGACAGATGCCGAGACAGGCAGCATTGGCGGCCACATTCCCGGATGTAACGAAGCAACACACGTCCAGCCACGGAATGTTGACACAAGGAGGCGTCATAAGCTAGGACTCTCCCCCTTTCCTCTCTCTCTCTCTCTTTATTTTGTTTTATTTTTCTCTTCTTTTTTTTCTCTCTTTCTCTCCATCTCCTTTTCTCCCCCACCCCCTTCTCTCCATCTCCTCCCTTCCCTTCCCCTTTCTCCCCATCCCCCCACCCCCTTCTCTCCCTCTCCCCCTTCTCTCCACCTCCTACCCTTCCTCTCTCCCTCCCCCATCCCCTTCTCTCCCTCTCCCCCTTTTCTCCACCTCCTCCCCTCCCTCTCTCCCTTCCCCTCCCCTTTCTCTCCATCCCCCCACCCCCTTCTCTCCCCCCCCCCACTCTGCTGCAAGAGCTGGACCCTCTCCAGCACAGCCTTACGCAATGGAACACCAGCCGACAGTTATATTCTTATGGCAGTTAGCTCTTATAAAAGTGAATACGTATTACAGTTAGCTAGCTCAGTTATGTTTTAACAGTTATGTGAATATGGATCTGAAAGTTGACTATGCCTCCATATATTAAGTATTACTCATATCTATATTCATAACTATATATGTTGTATACATGTGCATGTATGTTTATGCATAAATACACACACACGTATAAATATACATACTTACACATTATATATATATATATATATATATATATATATATATGTATACATATGTATATATATGTGTATATATATGCATATATATATGTGTGTGTATATATATATATATATATATATATATATATATATATATATATATAGAGAGAGAGAGAGAGAGAGAGAGAGAGAGAGAGAGAGAAAGAGAGAGAGAGATAGAGACACAGAGAGAGACACAGAGAGACAGAGAGAGATATAGACACAGAGAGAGACACAGAGAGACAGAGAGAGAGGGACAGACAGAAAGACAGACTGACAGATTGATAGATGTATAGACAGATAAACAGAGAAAAACTGGTAGATACATATTATTGTACTACATAGAACAAATTTCGCAGAAGAAAGAAAAAAAGGAAATAGAAACACAATGAAGAAGAAGAAGAAGAAAGAATATAAAGAAGAGGCAGAAAAATGAAATACACGAAGGGAGGGAAAGAGGAAGAAGAAAAAGAAGAGAGGGAGGAACAGGAATATGGAAAATAGGAAGATGAAAAGGAAGAGGAAGAAAACGAAAAACCCATTACTCTTTTACAAGCGACAAAAAGCAGACTATTTCATCAAAGAATTGCGTAGTTCAGGGACGTTAAAAAATACGGGTATAAAAACGAAGAGAGAGAGAGAGAAAGGGAAAAAACAAGAAAGAAAGAAAGAAAAAAAAATTGCATATGAAAAAGGTACCGCAAGACACCTCCTCTCTCTCTCCCCCTCCCCCTCCCCCTCCGCCTTCCCCCTCCTCCTCCCTCCCTCAGGCAAGATACCGTAATTGGTACTTAATGCCCGGCCTCCTCTTTACCTCCCCCTTCCCCCCCTCTCCTCCCCCCCTACCCCTCCCCCTCCCTCTTCCCCCACTTCCCCCTTCCACTACCTCCTCCTCCCTCCCTCATCCCCTCACCTCCATCCATTCCCCCTTCCACTACCTCCCCCCCTCCCTCTTCTACCCCACCTCCCCCCATTCCCCCTTCCACTCCCTCTTCCCCCCTCCCCATTTCCCCCTTCGACTACCCCCTCCCCTCCCCCCTCCCCTTCCTGCTCCTAGTACTGGTCTCCCTGTAGAATATTTGATTTTGATTATGGTGCATTTTTTCCCCTTATTTCTTACGTTTGGTATTAA
>NC_061826.1:38741878-38751878 GCF_019202785.1 Penaeus chinensis | reverse complement strand
GGAAATATTCGGAAATTGTCCCCTACTGAAATAATGGAGTTGTTGGGAAGATTTTGTCTAACCACGACGAAAGCGACGATTTTGGCCACTGGGCAGAGGTTGATCTGCGGGTGCCGCCTGAAATGGCGAGAAAAACAGATGAGCTTCCTCTCCTCTCTCACCACATGGAGATAAGAAAGCAAGACCAGTCCCTATACAATAAAGAGCTCCTAATGTCACAGACGTGTTCCTCCAAAGATTAAAAAGTTGGTGGCATCACACCTTCCTCCAGAGAATTACCTCATTCTACTGAAACATCTGCAGCTGCTAATCTAATTATGTTTTTTTTTTTTTTTTGTAGAACAAGTGCACTAGGTATATGCCTTCTCGCAGCATGAATATATGCGACCCTTTATTCATGAAAATATCAAAGCCTGCCTCCAAGCCACAGACAAAGCACAGCAGTTGTGCTTTGAGACACTTTCCAACAGCATCTTTGGCAGATGCTTAATGAACCCCCTGAAAAGGCTGGAAAAAACTAGCAAGATGTGTAAATGCTCTACATTTCTAAAAAAGATATGAGACCCTCTTTTCAGAAGACTCGTCCCCTCGCTCTGAACCGTGTAATAACAGTTTCAAGAGCAAAGACATTACGTTGGTTTTACCATCCAGGAACTGGCAAATTATAAGCTTTACAAGATCTATTATAAAGTGTTTAATCCCCTCTATGGAGAGGGTTAAACTCTGTTACTCCGACAGCTATATTCTCTCTATTGAGACAGATCACATCTATATAGATTTTTTAATGTCTCTATTGAAAGAGTGGCTGGACACTTCCAATTTAAGTCAGGATCATCCACTGAGATGGCAGAAATTCCCATCAAGAGGCTATGTGTCTGAAACCAAAGACATATTCCTTGCTTCTAAATAACAAACAGTCAACTTTAAGTACGAAGGGAATCTGTTGCTCAAACATGAGAGATTCCGTCGTATTCTTCATCAGAAAGAGATGCACACCCTCAACCAAGTCAGCATTACCAATGTTAATAGGCAAATAGCTACCACATTAACAAAAAAACATGGTCATTTTATGACAGACAAACGCTGGTATCTAAATACTTTTAAATTGCTAGCTATAGTCACCCAGACATCAAACATCTGACTAGAGCGAAGAGGAGATGGCGTTTGTGGTGGCAGATCAGCAGCAACAACGACGATGACGATCTCGGCAGGGAATTAAAACCAAACCAACAACTCGAAAATGGAGGAAAACCCTAGCTGGGAACCCATTCATTCTCGATGAATGAATGTTATGTAAATTGTTAATGTATTATGTCTGTAGTTATTTGTTATTTCAGTTTATATAGAGGAAAAAAAAAAAACATTAAATCTACTTAAAACTATGTAGTTATTTATTTTCCAGTTTTGTAATGCTACAAATAAAATAGACCCAACCTGTAATCTACTTGTCAGTTTTATATAAGACCTGAACATGCTTTCCCATATCCCTGCTTTGAGGGTGATATGCTCAACCTCTTTGCATTCCCTGAAAGGGTGATAATTGCAGGTGTTATAAACTCCGGCAAGACATACTTAACCGCGAAATTTGTCGTGCATTATCAAGAGCAGTTTGAGTGGATAATTTTGTGTGGGGGCGAATCTCGTCCTCTTGAAAAGGGAGCCTCACTATCTGGAAAGCTCGTTATTAGTAAAGATGATATAGGTCCAACTAAGCACAAGACATAACCAATCGACCGTATTTTATATATACTGGACGACTGTTTTCTAGAAACAGCTAACAACCAAATCGTGATACAGCATTCACAAAGGGATGTCACGAAAACGTCTCGGTTATACTGGTTGTTCAAAACGTGTTTATGAACGGGAGACAGCCGAAACATTTCGCTTTACACCTCTCGTTTTATTTTATAAAAACAGAGGGATCTCGGGCAAGAGTAAAGCCAAGCGATATCTAGACTTGTATAAAAGGGCTGTTCTTTCGAGATCTCACACTTGTTTACTTATAGACCTCGGGTGTGAAACTCCTGAAAAGCTTCAATTTTGCAGTAATATCCTCTGTGAATATTTTCCATGTCAAATTCTCTACCAATGGTAATCTTCAACAATTTGTATGAACAACCTCGGTAGCATACAATCGCTTTTAAATGCTGCACGGGAGCGTCTGGGGAAGAATAATATCACACTGGCAGACGTAAAAGAATATTTATCAACTCGTGTGTATACTCTTCACAAACTCGCAAAAAAATCTTAACATGCGATCTGGCTCATATACACAATTTATCAAGACTCTAAGGAGTAAAAATAAAATAGAGGTAGCACGGGCACTACGATCTGTATTGGATACCGATGATGCTAGAGGCTTAACTCACCTGTTCACCGACGCAGGGCGGGAATCTGTGAATAATACGATGAATGCATTACAGCGTGAACGAAACATGCGGTGGTATACAGCGCACTCAATATAAGTAAAGGCGTGCATTGCAGAAAGATCTATAAGTAGTCTCAAGGAACGCATCTAAAAATACGCTGCGGTATGTCGATACCCTCCAGGATATCACATCCGCCGACAACGGGCGTACACACGCGGGTTTGAAAGGCGCAGCACTTTTGGGGGTGCATTGTCATTACACATCTGCGCAGTGGCAGCGGATCTTCCGGCAAATATGCTTCCCATCGCTGAATGGAGCTATAAGAAAGGACGTTCATCAGCCAGCACAGGCTATCATAGCGGGTTCATACCTGCTATGATAATCCCTGGCAGGCGAAACCAAAACCAAAACATTTTAATAAATAAAATGTGTCTCCTCCCAAACCAACCTGGCTCCAGTTAAAAAAGAAAAAGAAAAGAAAACAAACCACACCTTCCAACCAGTTGCGACAAAGAAAGCACCAAGCAAGGGGTATCGCCCCCCTACTTTTCACTCCTTCTTCCTTCAATGTCTAGGTAGCTAGCTACCCTTCCCATCCTTGAACTAAGGATTCCTCCCCCTCCTCCCCCTTTAGTTCAGCAGACTCCCAGCAGTCCGCAAAAGTTACGAAATACAAAATACTGAGGAGATACTTAAAATCCAACAGATTGATCACCGAAAAAACTTAATTGGGTATTATCTTGAAGATCTGAGTGGTGAAGTGATACAAGGCTTGTTTTCCCGCGAGGAGCTCATTCCCACTGCCCTGCCAAACTCTTTTCCATATAATATTATATCACAGCAGCAAAGAGGATATCTCGTTCACTTGAATCGGTTATCCAGACAAATTTAACTCTTACATTATAAATGATGACATGTGTCCCGGACCTTGACAGAGCAGTCTCTCTCTCACCGGGATGTACATCGATGTGTTAAAACTTATTGGTTCATTAAAGCCAAAGCGATGCCTTTACCTTATATTAAGTAAAGAACAAATTGGTTGTATTGCTGAGGTGTTTTCAAACTTTCTAAAGAAAAATCTAACAACAGAGAGGAAGAGCTAAAGAGATATCGAGAGGCAATGAAGACCGTATTCCTTAAATGAACATCACTCCTAAAGAATTTTTTTCTCACATGCAGGCAGGTATATTTTCTCTGTGCTGCATTTCGCTCGCTGTAAACGCGTTCGCCGCCCTGATGTTACAGGAAGAAATGAAAGAATTTTGTCTGGTTCCAAAGTCCGCTGTCGATCGACATCTAATATCGAAGTCGTCTAATGATAGTGATGACAGCAAAGTCTTCTTAGTGTAGCGCCCTCTCTGAGAACCACTCAAATATTTTATCCAGATGGGCACTATCTGTTATTTCCAAGGTGTGGTTTCTCCAATATTTACCTTTAGAACCCACACCATAAAAGATGAAGAATCATACAGGGTATTTATGATCTAATTTCAACCTTAGAGGTAACTGAGAGAAGGGGTAATATCAAAACACTTAATAAGCTTACAAATTTTAGTTGACATTATGACTCATAAATCATTACACTTTTACAATAATATAAACATACATTTACCAAAATGTCCAGCTACTCCAACTTGTCACGAGTTGGTCTTCTCAGCTATCTTCTTTTTTTCATCCATCTCCTGGGCTCCCAAAAGATATTTTCTTTCATTCTTGTGCACAGCACCAGGAACAAATAAATCCAATCTTCAGCAAAACCATAAAAAAAACTAAAAACATAAACTAAAAAAAAAAAAAATAAATAAACCCATTCCTAGAAAACAAACAATATTCTAGTTTAGGAATGATAAAACAATATAAAGTTATAAATCTAAACAAGTCATTTCTTAAAAGAACAAAATATATTTTGCAAACAAACAAATTACGTATAGCCTTTATGTTATTATACATGATCTGAGTAATTGTATGCACATTATAGTAAATTTTGACTAAACATCATTTTAATAGTATACAATTATAAATGTTAAGAACACTTACGCTTTGAATGGGTTTTAAATTCTTAATAATAATGAGAGAGACACATCTGAATGTTGTTCAGTGCCATGTGCCAGCCTCGAGCTGTGAAAAAGACATACTATTTATCTCTAATTTCTAGTTTGATCTACAATATTTACTTTCTTTTGTTCTATAAATCAGATATATAGTATCTTATGATTTTATTAATAATATAATTACAGTTGAACATTCTTTCTTACCTCGGATATTTCATGATAATCTAAAAGACTTTCAGGCTGTTGTATGGCACTCTTCTCTGATCTCTTTCTCTCTCTCTCTCTATGATTATAGCAATAGTATCAGGCTTTAGTACTGTATATATTTCAAAATTTAAAGTCTACTCAGATCACATATAGTACAAACATATAGTTCTTCTTAACCTATACATGCATAATTTTCAGAACTTAAATGAAACTTTTCAATAACAAAAATAGTACATATTGTTTTCTTTATCAAGATATAAATTATACAACCTTAATTTAACGGTACTATTGACATATAACAGTGTACCCTTTAAATAAAGAGAATGTATTGTGGGGTAACCAAAAAACTTATTACTTTGTAAGGTAGACTATTATATTTTACAATTTCCTAATCTTAAAAAAAAAAAATAATAATATAGAAATATTTAAACTTTATGTAAAACTATTAAAATAAAGTGTCATCTTTCTATAAAAATAATTAAGCATTTTATCTTTCATAGCTATAGACAAAAAACTGAGGTATATATGAGTAATTCACATGCATAAAGACCAAGTGAGGTATATACAGGGTGGTTTCAAGACGAATTTTTGGGTCATTCTAACTTCACATCCCTTGTGCTCATTACATTAGAAGCATTACCAAATGCGTAGAAATAAGTCAGCGTCCAAGAAAACGTCAGTAAGAGGGTCCCCGCGAAAGTAAGCGGCAATGCTCGCGGGCGCGGCGGCGCGGGAAAACCAGTAAAAAATCTTATCGCACATCGAGAGCTGTGAGGAAGAAAGATAACCATTACAATAGCAACTGTTGTCATAACACCAATGACACGATGGTCGTACCTCTCCCATCTGCGGCTCTGCAAAGACTGTTCACAAATAACACTAATTAAATCGTCAAATCCTTCGCTAGAACACTTGATGGGTATTTCTTTCAAAGCTTCTCAACAGAATTATGGAGTTTTATCGACAGCAGCCTCAAATCCGTTAGGATGAGCTTGGGCAGATACAAGCACCATTCTCGGGGTTGAATATACTAGATGTTATTAAATACATGGCATCTTCGTCGTCGTCCTCGTTTTCTCGTAGAGGAAAGGAATTATTAAGATCATAACACAACTTTGTGCTGATACCTCTCGAATATGTGTGTAATCCGATCGCCAAACGATATCTTAGGAGAGGAGTCCACAAGGCAGGTGGGAACGTGAAATCACCTGCACACACACACAGAAAAAGATGCATTGGAACCCTTACTAATGCTCTCTAGACAGGATGAAACATTCGGTTTATCAGCACGTGTATCAGTTGGGTTAACAGGTGCACAAGCATGAGCGAAAACAAAGAATTTCTTATTGCTGCATCTTCACGGAACAGCTGCAGCAGAAGCAAAGATGTAGCCAACATGGGCGGCAAAGATGCATCATCTCGAACACTCACGGCTCTACTACGAAAGGAAATACGATTTTACCGCAGTACGAGCAAGACATCATCACATCGCTGTGGGAGACATACCAAGCTTTCTTGCTAATCAGTCAGAGCAAACTTACCAACAAAAAGCTGATGAAGCAGTTAAAGATCTATGCCCTGTTTCACAAGAAGAAGCAATTCGCACCATTGAGGACGAACACAGATATTGGACGGTCAGCAGATATGGAAATAAAAATACGTAAAATTCCTCCGCGACATCGACGGATACAGCCACCACTGATGACCACCGCCTTGATGAACACCGCCCCCCGATTATCTGTACCCTCTCATTTTACACGAGGGCAGCATTCTCCATGCTGCACTGAGTAAGAAAACACCAGTTTGTGTTACAACTAATGCATGCGGGAAGACTGCATATTCTAATCCAGGTCTGTTAGAAAGAGTATGCTCATGCAGATCTCTATAGATGTTTAAAACGTATGTATTCCACCTCAAGAGCAATTACAGCCGATCGAAGTCTGACAGGATCCATTAGAGTGAGGCACGGCGGTTGCGGGCTAACAATCATATATGTAATTGCTCATTTTGGACCCAGGAAACAACTAGAATATAATGAAATGCCATGAAACAGTTAAGTTCCAGTACAAACACACATTATGTGCGGAATTGCTAAGTGATAAAATAGATTATCACCTGATAAAGCTGGGCGAGTGTCTCGACTATTTGTTTACACAGCTTGGAGATATGAACATGAAATTTCATTCCCTGTTGAAGAAGGCAGTAGTTGGAGTCGATGGTATGTTGTTCCCATCCAAAATGTTGCCGCTCGCCGTATGCCTTTAAATATTTATATTGTTAATAGATCAGAAATCACATGTTCAGCCAGAACCTGCCATCTGTATTAGACATTGCACGTGCAGCGAAGGTGAAGGTTATGGTGATGATGATGAAGACGGAGTCGCTCACAGGAGGCGCTGGACACCTGTGGATAAGAGAGTGGTCGAGCTGCTAAAGTCGGAAGATATCAAGTAATTGTTTTCTCATTTATCTATTATTTTTAATGTCATGCCTTAAAAATAGATCTTTGCAACAAAATCCTTTCAGCTATGTGATAAATAAAATATATAACATATATATATGAATGGTAAAACACTCTTTAGTGTTTATAGTATGGTAGAAAGAAAAAAACACAATGCAATAACTAGATTTATTGTAAATAAAACTGCAGTATAGAAATCCACCTAAATTCCATCTTCAGGTCTGAAGAGGAGAGGCAATGCGGTAACACGGGACAAATGAGGACAGACGAACGGAAGCGAGGAGAGGCCAGGTCAGGTCGGATGTACACACACACACACACACACACACACACACACACACACACACACACACACACACACACACACATACACACACACATATATATATATATATATATATATATATATATGTGTGTGTGTGTGTGTGTGTGTGTGCGTTTGAGTATATATTTATATATATAATGTATACATATGTATAGATATGTATGGACATATATGTATGTATATACATATATGTGTCTAGATATGTATATTTATATAATGTATAAATAAATATGTGTATATAAATATATATATGTATGTATATAAATATACATATGTATTTATGTATATATGTATGCATATATTATGTATGTATAAATGTTTGTATATGTATATATAAATATATATGTATGTACCTATATATAAGTGTATGTATATCAAATTATATATATATATATATATTTGTGTATGTATATCAAATTATATATATATATATTTGTGTATGTATTATATATATATATATATATATATATATATATATATATGTGTGTGTGTGTGTGTGTGTGTGTGTGTATAAACATATATTTTCGCTGGCAAAAAACTGTCTCACAACACTAAAATGCCAGTGGTTCTCGCTGGCGACATTTTCCCGGGCCTATCGTGAGTCATGTTGTCATTATACACACACACACACACACACACACACACACACACACACACACACACACACACACACACACACACACACACACACAACCACACATATATATATATATATATACATTTTAAAAATATATGTACATATATGAGGCGATGAGAAAGGGAGAGGCGAACTCGCCTCCTAAACAGTAATGCTATTCTTGTATCCACGATTTCTATGAAACCTACTTTAACTCATGGCAAGAAATGGTGTGGATAGTTCGCCTGTCAATGGCAGGGAATTAAGTTTATAAATATGGTGAACAACTCGGGGTCGGGCGGATCGCCTGGGTCTTGATCCGAGACTGGGAGGGGCGAACTCGCCGCCGGGACTCTCGGCGAATGGCGGGGCGTGTTGCATATCAGCCAGTCAGCGCCTTGCCTTGTGACTGTCGGCCACTCGGCGCTTCGCTTACAGACCAACTCGGCGGATCATGTGGCACTGTTATTGTTTTGCTCGTGTGAGTAGTACGTTTTCTGTGGAATTATCGGTAATGTTTCAGTTTCTTTCAGCCATTCCAACCTTCTTATTCCATGTTTCAGTTATTCACACTGTAACATCCGTGAAACTGCTGTTGTCTTCCGTCGCAAATGATATAAATGAATTTTGGTAACTTGACAAAATTGAGGGCACCCCTTTGACGGGAAGTGCCTATCACTCCAGCCCAAGTTCTAAGGCCTCGTCACAGAGGTGCTTGGGCGGGGTCGACGCTAATCATCCAGTCAGTTGTGGGTGGAATTTAGACCATCAGCATCTCCGGCCTTCGCTCGCATGGCTGACTGGCACACGCAATGCCCCATTCGTGTTCTGTGGTTGGATGCAATAACTGGGACCGCCCAAAGGATGCCCTTTTTCACCGATTTCCAAAGGAGGAAGGGACGAGAAAAGAGTGGATCCTTCTATGTGGGAAGAAAAAAGTGAACTTTGTAACTGAAAGGATTTGCAGTATCCATTTTGAGAAAACTGACTATGAAAGAAAGCTGAAATATGAAATGCTAAATCTGCCAGTTCCTCGACGCTTGAGAACCTTGAAGAAGGATGCTATACCATCGAAACATATTCCAAAACTGAAAGGTAATTATTGTAATAGAAATTATTGTTGGAGAAAAAATGAAGGGTTTTGGAAGATATTTGAAATGTCTTGCATTGTAATGGTGGGTATGGTATTGGAATGGGGATGTGGTATTATTGCATTTGTATAATTATCATTATTATGATCATTATAACCATTGTTATTATTGTTATCATAATATTAACAACAACAACAATAGTAATAATAGTAATGAGAATAACAGTAATAATAATTATAATTGTTATGATAATTATGATACTATTAATAATTATAACGTTAATAGTGTTAATGTTCATAATGTTAATGTTAATAATAATAATAATAATAATGATAATAATGATGATGATGATAATAATAATAATTATAATAATGATAATGATAATGATAATGATAATGATAATGATAATGATAGCAACAATAATAATGATAATAATAATAATAATAATAATAATAATAATAATAATAATAATAATAGTGATAATAATGATAATAATAACAATAATAGTAATAATGATAGTAATAATAATAGTGATAATAATAGTGATAATAATAGTGATAGTGTTAACAGTAATTATAATGATAATAATAATTTTTATGATAATGATAATAATAATTTTTTATGATAATGATAATAATATTTTTTATGATAATGATAATAATTTTTATGATAATAATATTTTTTATGATAATGATAATAATTTTTATGATAATGATAATAATATTTTTTATGATGATGATAATAATAATTTTTATGATAATGATGATAATCAATATCATCATCATCATCATTAACATCATTGTTAGCTTTATTGTATTATCATTGTTAGCTTTATTTTATTAGCTTTGTTAGCTTTATTTTATTATCATTATTACTATTA